>NC_092050.1:43833628-43920676 GCF_003086295.3 Arachis hypogaea | reverse complement strand
CACTTTGAGTGCAGGGAGGTCAGAATCCAACAGCATCTGCAATCCTTTTTCAGCCTCTGAATCAGATTTTTGCTTAGGTCCCTCAATTTCAGCCAGAAAATACTTGAAATCACAAAAAAACACACAAACTCATAGTAAAGTCCAGAAAAGTGATTTTTATTTAAAAACTAATAAAATTTTACTAAAAACTAATCAAATCATACTAAAAACTATGTAAAAATAATGCCAAAAAGTGTATAAATTATCCGCTCATCACAACACCAAACTTAAATTGTTGCTTGTCCCCAAGCAACTGAAAATAACATAGGATAAAAAGAAGAGAATATACTATAAATTCCAAAATGTCAATAAAACTTAACTCCAATCAGATGAGCGGGACTAGTAGCTTTTTGCCTCGTGAATAGTTTTGACATCTCACTTTATCCATTGAAGTTCAGAATGATTGGCATCTATAGGAACTTAGAATTTAGATAGTGTTATTGATTCTCCTAGTTCAGTATGTTGATTCTTGAACACAGCTACTTTATGAGTCTTGGTCGTGGCCCTAAGCACTCTGTTTTCCAGTATTACCACCGGATACATACATGCCACAAACACATAACTGGGTGAACCTTTTCAGATTGTGACTCAGCTTTGCTAAAGTCCCCAATTAGAGGTGTCCAGGGTTCTTAAGCACACTCTTTTTTTTTTTTTGCTTTGGACCTTGACTTTAACCGCTCAATCTCAAGTTTTCACTTGACACCTTCATGCCACAAGCACATGGTTAGGGACAGCTTGGTTTAGCCGCTGAGGCCAGGATTTTATTCCTTTAGGCCCTCCTATCCACTGATGCTCAAAGCCTTGGATCCTTTTTATTACCCTTGCCTTCTGGTTTTAAGGGCTATTGACATTTTGCTCTTGCCTTTTGGTTTAAAGAGCTTTTGGCTTTTTCTGCTTGCTTTTTCTTTTTTTTTTTCTCTTTTTTTTTGCAAGCTTTTGTATTCACTGCTTTTTCTTGCTTCAAGAATCCATTTTATGATTTTTCAGATTATCAATAACATTTCTCCTTTTTCATCATTCTTTCAAGAGCCAACATATTTAACATTCATAAACCACAATATCAAAAGACATATGCACTGTTCAAGCATTCATTCAGAAAACAAAAAGTATTGTCACCACATCAAAATAATTAAACTAATTTCAAGGATGAATTCGAAACCATGTACTTCTTGTCCTTTTGTAATTAAAACATTTTTCATTTAAGAAAGGTGATGGATTAATAGGATGTTCATAACTTTAAGGCATAGACTCTAATATTTATTTATTATTTAATGGAAATAATATAAATTAGGCATAAAAGCAGACACTTAGCAATAAAAGAAAAGAAACTAAAGACATAAAGACAAATGACTCTAATTTTAATACTTATATACTCTTAAAATAGCTAAAAGGTTATCACAGAGTTAGGACTCAACAACCTTTGCTTTGGGAGGTAGATGCCTCTTTAGTCTGTGGGGTGCTTGGCCCTTCAAGAGATAGCTTCTGGCGCTTTAGTTCTTTCAGTTCACGCCCTTGCTCTTCTTGTTCCCTAAGCAGTTTGCAGAGCATGCTGTTTTGATTTTGTCGTTCTTCCTTCAGTTGATCCATAGCTTCTTGCAATTTGGTGATAGATGCTTCTAGGCGCCCCCAGTATTCAAATTGAGGAATTTCCGGGAGGAACTCCTGTGCTCTCCTCTTGATGGGGTCATCTTGCACTTGTCCTTCAATTGACTTTTTGGTGATTGGTTGCTCAACTGAAATATACTCATCTACTCCCATTTTTACTCTAGCATCTTTACATAACAGGGAGATCAAGCTTGGATAAGCCAATTTGGCATCTTTGGAGTTCTTGTTTTCAATTTTGTAAAGCTCATAAGAAATCAACTGATGAACTTTCACTTCTTTTTCCAGCATAATGCAATAAATCATCACTGCTCTTTTGATGGTGACTTCAGAGTGGTTGCTAGTGGGCAGTATAGAGCACCCAATGAAGTCTAGCCAGCCTCTGGCGACTGGTTTGAGATCTCCTCTTTTGAGCTGGTTTGGGACACCCTTTGTGTTGGTTGTCCATTTGGCTCCAGAGAGGCATATGTCCTCTAGGATTTTGACCAAGCTCTGATTTGGTCTCATTATTCTCCTATTAAAGGAGTCTGGGTCATCTTGCAGTTGAGGCAGCTTGAAGATCTCCCTTATTTTGTCTGGGTGGGTGTGAACAATTTTCCCTTTGACCAGAGTTCGATAGTTATAGAATGCGGTTCCAGCTTGATGCACGAAAAACTTGTCTCTCAACAAATCTCCTTTCGGCAAGTGTACCGAATTTGTCGTCAAGTAAAAACTCACAATAGAGTAAGGTCGAATCCCACAGGGATTGATTGATCAAGCAACTTTAATTAGAATAATGTTCTAGTTGAGCGAATCCAGAAATTGGGTTGAGAGTTGCAGAAAATAAAATGGCGGGAATGTAAATAACAGAAAAGTAAATGCTAGAATTAAAGGACTGGAAGTAAATGACTGAAAATAAATGGCAGAATTGTAAATGGGAAAGGGGGATTTGCTCATAAAAATAAAAGGCAGAAATTAAAGAGAATGGGTAAGATCAGAGATGGGGAGTTCATTGGGCTTAGGAGATGTTGCAATTCTCCGGATCAAGTTCATTTTCATCTCTTCCTCAATCAATGCACTCATTGATCTCCTTGGCAATCTTAAGTGATTGAATTACAATTTCTTGCAATTCAATCTCTCAAATCTTGATCAATAGCCAATTCCTTGGTCAATTGCTCATGAGAAGAGATGAAGTTTGGTCACTGATTATACCACATGCATTTCCCAAATCAAATATTGAGAGGGTTATAGTCACATACCCATCCAAACCCAATTTGGTCCAGCATGAGAAAGCATTTATAGCTTGATCTCTTCATTCCTCTTTCAAGGTTCAAAAGAGATCCAAGTTTGAATAGCTTCTCTTCCAAGATAACTACTCAATGGGATGAAGATCGAAAGCTTTCAAGTAAAATCAAGAGAAATGATAGAAGAAGAATAATGAAAATTAGTATTGATCCATCAAATTACAACAGAGCTCCCTAACCCAATGAGAGGGGTTTAGTTGTTCATAGCTCTAGAAAATGAAAATAAAGATGGAGAATACATCATAGAACTAGAAATTACAGAGAAAGTAAAATACAGAGAGTAATCCCTTTTTCAGCTTCCAGAACTCCTTTCTCAATTCAAAGCTACTCCTATATATACTACTCTTCTCAGCTTCTAGTTTGCTCTTCAAGTCTTGGGCCTTTGGATCTTGAGTTTGAAGCAGTTATTTTCTTCATTTGGGCTTGGCTTTACTTGCAGAGAGAAAGTGCTAAGTGGGCAGAGACTTTAGCTCAGGGCGTTAGGGTTGTTAACATTTAGTGAAAGTATAAGTTCGAGAACGTTAGTGGCACTTAACATTTTCACTAACGTTCCAATGTACCCCTTTGCCTCACGTTAGAGCCACGTTAACTAGGTTAACGTGGTTTCTAACGTGGCCTTGCCAATCCTTCGAGAACGTTAGTGACACTCAACATTGTCACTAACGTTCCAGTGTGCCCCTTTTTGCTTCACGTTAAAGCCCACGTTAACTAGGTTTAACGTGGCTTCTAACGTGGCTTTTGCCAAACTTTGAGAACGTTAGTGACACTCAACATTGTCACTAACGTTCTAGTGTGCCCCTAGATCTCACGTTAGAGTCCACGTTAACTAGGTTAACGTGGCTTCTAACGTGGCCATTCTTAGCCATCCCAACGTTAGTGACAATGTTGAGTGTCACTAACGTTGGCTCATCATTCATTCCTTATCATTAGCTTCCACGTTAACTAAGTTAACGTGGAAGTTAATGTGGCTCCTTGGGGGGTTGTGTGGTTGCTTCCAACGTTAGTGACAATGTTGAGTGTCACTAACGTTGTCGACAACTCTCACTTCTTACGTTAGCTCCCACGTTAACCAAGTTAACGTGGGAGTTAACGTGGTGTGTTGCATCCTTAGGCCAACGTTAGTTACAATGTTGAATGTCACTAACGTTGGCTCCTCTTCCCCCTTTAACGTTAGAGGCCACGTTAACTAGGTTAACGTGGGCTCTAACGTGGCCACTCATGAGTGTTTGCCAACGTTAGTGACAATGTTAAGTGTCACTAACGCTGGCTCAACTTCCCTTCTCCACGTTAGAGTTCACGTTAACTTAGTTAACGTGACTCTTAACGTGGGCAATGATGGCTTTGAGAGTGTTATTGGCAATTACTTTTCTCATTATCCTTGCAAGTTACCTCCCTTTCCTTGCTTCCTTTGGTCCTGAAATCAAGCAATAGAGTGCATCAAAGTTCTAGTCAAAGTCATGGGGAATGCAACCTACAATTTGTCACTAAACTTATGCAAAATCCTCATGAAATAATGTAAAATGCACAATGTATGCTTGAATCAAGGTGTAGGTGAATATCTACCCAAAACTAGCTTATTTCCTAAGGGAATGCATGAAACTAACCTAAAAACAGTAAAGAAAAGGTCAGTGAAACTGGACAAGATGCCCTGGCATCACAACACCAAACTTAAAGCTTGCTTGTCCCTAAGCAAGTACTGGAACAAGAGAATGATGAATGGAATGTCCAGAGGAATGAGTCATTCTTGTGGAAGTCATATCACTGATTTTATGGTGGTTTCATGCATAGCAACTTAGGTTCATTCCTGGCTTTCAGACCTTTATCATGTCCCTAAACACTTACTTTGTTTATATCCCATGAGACTATTATTCATTGATCCTTTTATTGTTATTTCAAGGGTTATTTGTGTTATTTAGGCTAAGTGCTCTGTAAGGGGGCAACTCTTTAAGATAAGCTTTCAGCCAACACTCCCGAACCAGTTGGTTCAAGGTGCCAGGTGTTGAAGCACCCCTAAGGACTTACTCCCTTAAGTATCTCCCCCATACATACACACCACAGGCATATAGTTCATTTATTTTCTTTCTTGAGACCTTGGTGTCCAGCACCTCTTTGGGTTACTAAATGCTCTGTAGTGAGGGTTACTCTTGATAGTGGATTTTCAGCTGATAATCCCGGGTTAGTTAACCCAAGTTACCAAGTGATAAAGCACCCCTGAGAGCTTATTCATCCAAGTAGATCCCTCACACAGGAGCACCACAGACACTTGTCTCAAGGTCCAAACCATTGGTGCCTAGCCTTATTGCTTACTCTTTTTCTTTTGCTTTTCACTTCCATTGTTCTTTCCCTTTTTTCTTATTAGGATCTTGTCATTAACTTAGTCTCATGGGTATATCCAAAGTCAAGTATTCAGGATAGATAGTTGTCCTCCTAGCCTTGTGGTTGAACCAACTTAGCTAACTTATGACTACCCCAAAGATTCATGAATGCACTTCCACATTATGAACTCTACTCTGGTCTTTTAAAAACATAAACATTCTCTTCTTCATTTGATTTAAAATGGACAAGCTTACAAGTAAATAAGGGAAAGATGCAGTGACATTTAAACCAGAAATCATGGACCTATTCCGAACTTAAAAGACAGAATTCAAAAAGGGTTCAACTTCGAGTAACTACAAATCAAAAGTGCATTCGGACTTCCAGCTTTCAACAATTCTGAGTACAATGGAGTTAAGTAACAATACAACCTTTGGGTGATGATTTCTGGTTGCCCTCTCTCTTTGTCATCATCCTAGTTTTTGCTGCCTAGCTTCTTTGGGTGGAGGTGCACCATTTCCTCATAAGGTTCCTGCAAGGTTACTGGAAGTTGCTTGTTCCCAAAGCACTTGAGACATAGTTAGCTTGCATGTATGCTGGTGCTTTTTGAACTCAATTTGGTGTGTGAACACCAAACTTAGTTCCTTGCCCAGTCCAAACATTGCACATATGCAGAGAACCCCATATCTTGTTGTCAACAAAGCAATGATAACCTATAGTCTAACTACATCTAAGTGGTTTCTCTTGATTGGATGGAGCTAGCAATGTTCTTCTGGAGTGGAGTGTAATTCTAACCAATGTCCTTTGGTGGAACACCAAACTTAGAATTTCACCATCACTCCTAGATTGTTCTGGTGTGGAACACCAAACTTAGCTCCTTACAATACCGGAGAAACGTCTTGTGATTTTTTTTTATTGAAATAAAGATGAAAGTGAAACTACCTGAGGTTGGGTTGCCTCCCAACAGAGTGCTCTTTTATTGTCGCTAGCTCGACGAGTCCTTAATTACTTGAGATGGTACTTTACTCTGGGGTTTTCCCCCATGTTGCCCAGATAATGCTTGAGTCTTTGTCCATTCACTGTAAAAGTCCTCTCTGAACCTTCATCCGTGATTTTGATGTGGCCATATGGTGATACTTTCGTAACCATGAAAGGTCCGGACCACCTTGACTTGAGTTTTCCTGGGAACAGCCTTAATTTAGAATTGTAAAGGAGTACTCGCTGCCCCTTTTCGAAACTCCTGGGCACAAGATGCATGTCATGTTTTCTCTTTGCCTTTTCTTTATACATCTTAGTGTTTTCATAGGCTTGTGACCTGAATTCCTCCATCTCTTGCAGCTGCAAGATCCTTTTTGCATCAGCAGTAATGCTGTCAAAATTTAGTATCTTGATAGCCCAGAGAGCTTTGTGTTCCAGCTCCAGTGGTAAATGACAAGCCTTCCCATAGACCAGTTGATATGGAGACATTCCAAGTGGAGTTTTGAAGGCTGTTCTGTATGCCCAAAGAGCATCATCCAGCTTCTTCGACCAATCCTTTCTAGATGCACCCACAGTCTTTTCCAGGATCCTCTTCAGCTCTCTGTTGGATATCTCAGTTTGCCCACTTGTTTGAGGATGGTAAGGTGTGGCTACTTTGTGTTTTACCCCATATCGTAGGAGGAGAGCTTCTAGTGGTTTGTTACAAAAGTGGCTCCCTCCATCACTGATGAGGGCTCTTGAGACTCCAAACCGGCTAAAGATATTCTTCCTGAGGAAGTTCATGACTACCTTGTTATCATTAGTTGGGGTTGCAATAGCCTCTACCCACTTGGAGACATAATCCACTGCTACCAGGATGTACTTGTTTGCATATGAGGTTGGGAATGGTCCCATGAAATCTATTCCCCACACATCAAACAGTTCCAATTCCAAGATGAAATTTTGTGGCATGGCGTTTCTTTTGGGCAAGTTTCCAGCTCTTTGGCATTCATTGCAGCTTTTTACTAGTTCCTTGGCATCCTTGAAAAGGGTAGGCCAAAAGAATCCGCTTTGTAACACCTTTGCTGCAGTTCTGTCCCCTCCAAAGTGCCCGCCATAACATAAACCGTGGCAATTCCACAGGACTTCTCTTCCTTCTTCTTCCGAAACACATCTTCTAAGGATTCCATCTGAACATTTCTTGAAGAGATATGGCTCATCCCAGACAAAGTATTTTGCATCATTCATGAGCTTCCTTTTTTTATGTTTATTGATCCCTGGGGGTAATGCCCCGGTTGCCTTAAAATTTGCAATATCTGCAAACCATGGTACTTTGTGAACTGTCATCAACTGCTCATCAGGGAAGAGCTCGTTTACATTTGTATCATTTCCTTCACCTTGATCATGAGGGATTCTGGATAGGTGATCTGCCACCTTGTTCTCCACTCTTTTCTTGTCTCTGATTTCAATATCAAATTCCTGCAACAATAAGATCCACCTTATTAGTCTTGGCTTTGATTCTTGCTTGGCAAACAAATATTTAAGTGCTGTGTGATCTGTAAAGACAATCACTTTAGCACCAATAAGGTATGATCTAAATTTGTCAAATGCAAAAACTATTGCTAGCAACTCCTTTTCAGTAGTGGTATAATTTCTTTGAGTTTCATTAAGGACTTTGCTAGCATAGTATATCACACGAACTAAGTTATCTTTCCTTTGTCCTAACACTGCCCCAACTGCAAAATCAGATGCATCACACATCAATTCAAATGGTAAGTTCCAATCAGGTGGGGAAATGATAGGGGCAGAGGATAACCTCATTTTCAAATGTGCAAATGCTAGCATGCATGTTTCATCAAAGATAAATGGTGTATCAGATACAAGGAGATTGCTTAAGGGCTTGGCTATCTTTGAAAAATCTTTAATGAACCTTTTGTAAAAACCCGCATGCCCTAAAAAACTCCTAATTGCCTTGACATCACTGGGTGGGGGTAGTTTTTCAATAAGTTCTACTTTAGCTCTATCAACCTCAATGCCTTGGTGAGAGACCTTGTGACCAAGGACTATTCCTCCTGTCACCATGAAGTGGCATTTTTCCCAGTTCAAGACCAAATTGGTCTCTTGGCATCTTTTCAATACCAAGGCGAGGTGATGTAGGCAACTAGGAAAGGAATCTCCGAATACCGAGAAATCATCTATAAAAACTTCAATGAATGTTTCTATCATATCTGAAAAGATAGAAAGCATGCAGCGTTGGAAAGTTGCAGGAGCATTACATAACCCAAATGGCATGCGCCTATAGGCAAACACTCCATACGGACAAGTAAATGAGGTTTTCTCTTGGTCTCTCGGATCAACCACTATTTGGTTATATCCTGAATAACCGTCGAGAAAACAATAATATGCGTGCCCTGCAAGTCTTTCCAACATCTGATCCATGAATGGAAGGGGAAAATGGTCCTTTCGTGTAGCCTCATTGAGTTTTCTGTAGTCTATGCACATCCGCCATCCCGTGACAATCCTTGTAGGTATGAGCTCGTTCTTCTCATTGGTAACCACAGTGATTCCTCCCTTCTTGGGCACAACATGTATGGGGCTAACCCAAGGGCTGTCCGAGATTGGGTATATGACCCCTCCTTGCCAAAGCTTCATAACCTCTTTCTGTACCACTTCCTTCATGATTAGGTTCAGCCTTCTTTGGGATTGAATGGATGGCTTGGCATAATCTTCCAACAGTATTTTATGCATGCATATGACTGAACTGATTCCCTTCAAGTCAGCAAGGGTCCATCCAATGGCATCCTTATGCTCCCGCAGCACCTTGAGTAGCTCGTCCTCTTGATCTTGGCTGAGGGATGAATTTATGATCATTGGGTAGTTTTCATTTTCTCCTAGATATGCATATTTGAGAGTGGGTGGCAATGCTTTGAGTTCAAGTTTGGGTGCTTCTGACTTTTCGTTCCCTTCCTTTGGTGCATCTGGTATATGTATGTCTACTGTGGCCACCTCTTCACTTGATTCAGATTCTTCCTCCACCAATCTCTCGTCCTCTTCAGGTTCTTCTTCTTCAAAATTCTCCTGCACTTCATCCTCAAGTGCATCTAACCTCATGCATTCCCCCAATTGTTCTGGTGGGTAACTCATGGCCTTAAACACATTGAATGTCATTTTTTCATTGTGCAATCTCAGGGTGAGGTCACCCTTCTGAACATCAATGACAGCTCCAGCAGTGGCTAAGAATGGCCTTCCCAAGATGATGGAGGTCTTGGCGTCCTCCTGCATGTCCAGCACCACAAAATCTGCTGGAAATATAAAATCTCCCACTTTTACCAGCAAATCTTCTACTATCCCGTGAGGGAATTTGAATGATCGGTCTGCCAGTTGTAGGGCCATTTTTGTTGGTTTAGCCTCCTCAATTTTCATCTTTCTCATCATAGCTACTGACATCAAATTGATGCTGGCCCCTAAGTCATAAAGAGCCTTCTCTACTGTGATTTCTCCTATAATACAAGGGATCTGAAAACTCCCCAGATCCTTCAGTTTCTGGGGTAGTTTATGCTGAATGATAGCACTACACTCTTCGGTTAGTATCACAGTCTCATTGTTCTTCCAGCTTCTCTTCTTAGTCATTAGCTCCTTCAAAAACTTGGCATAGAGTGGCATTTGTTCTATGGCTTCAGCAAAGGGTATGTTGATTTGTAGTTTCTTGAAGATTTCCAAAAATCTCAAGAACTGGTTGTCATCTTCCTTTTTCTTCAATAGCTGGGGATATGGGGCTCTTGAGATGTTCAGTTGTGGCATCCCTTTTTCTTTTTGCGGAATTGGCGTGGGAGGTTGAACTCCATCTTGCTCTTCTCCCTTTTCATTCGAGCTTTCTTCTTGTGGTTTTTGGGGCAGTTCCTTCAGTTCCTTCCCACTCCTAAGTGTGATAGCTTGACACTCCTCCCTGTTGCTTGAATTGGCATCACAGCAAAGGTTGTGATTAGGAAGCTGCTTAAATAGATAGCTGATTTGTGTCTCCAGTTTCTTGATGGCAGCATTTTGATTCTGCATGTTTGACTGCACTTCCTCTCTGAATGCTTTACTGCTTCGAATGTCTTTGCATACTCCTTCAAGTAAGGTTTCAATCTTAGAGAGCTTGTCATCAATTGATGGGTGATTCGGAGCAGATGTGCTGTTTTGGTTTTGATAGGCGTGTGGAGAAGTGTTGTTGTGGTGGTTGTAACATTGCTGATCTTGGTTTTGATCTTGCTGACTTCCCCACCCAAATTTTGGGTGGTTTCTCCATCCAGGGTTGTAGGTCTTGGAGTATGGATCATAGTTTTTCCTTGGTGAATTCCCAATGTAGTTGGCTTGCTCCTGACTACCCTCTGCTTCTTCATGCACTCCTTCTTGTGTTGTTGATGAAGTGGAGATTGCTGCTACTTGGTTCATCTCCATCTTCTTGGTGAGGTCAGCCAGCTGCTGGGTAATGAGCTTGTTTTGGGCCAACAGAGCATCTACATTGTTTAGCTCCATTACTCCTCTTGTGTTCCCTCTTTCGGAAGCATAGAAGTAGTCGTTCTCTGCTACTGTTTCAATAACATCTATGGCTTCCTCAATGGTCTTCTTCTTGTTCAAAGATCCTCCAGATGAATGGTCTACGGCCTTCTTTGACTCATAAGAGAGACCTTCATAGAAAATGTGCAGCTGCACCCATTCGTTGAACATGTCAGGTGGATACCTCCTTGTTAGGTCTTTAAACCTCTCACATGCTTCATATAGAGTCTCACCATCTTGTTGCCTAAAAGTTTGGACCTCAGCTCTCAGCCTATTAATTCGTTGAGGAGGGTAAAATCTTGCTAAGAATTTGTTCACCACGTCTTCCCAAGTTGTCAAGCTTTCCCTTGGGAAAGATTCCAGCCACTTGGCTGCTTTGTCCCTAAGTGAGAATGGAAACAAGAGCAGTCTATAGGTATCAGGATGAACACCATTAGACTTCACTGTGTCACATATTCTCAGGAAGGTGGTTAAATGTTGATTGGGGTCTTCTTGAACACCTCCTCCAAACGAACAGTTGTTCTGAACAACGGTGATGAGCTGTGGTTTAAGTTCAAAGTTATTGGCATGGATTGTTGGCTTTTGGATACTACTTCCACAGTTGCCTGGGTTTGGATTGATGTAAGAGCCCAAGACTCTTCTATCCTCCCCAGCATGATTTGCTCTACCTCCTCCCCCATGGTTGTGATCCTCTTCTTCATGATGGTTTTCCATGTTGTCTTCCATGTTTGGTTCAAAGAATTCCTCTTCTTCCTCAGCACCAACCACTTTCTTTCCTCTTGCCTCCCTCCTTAATCTAAGGAAGGTCCTCTCAGGTTCAGAATCAAAGGAAGTTGAAGCCCCGCTTCTTCTCTCTGTCATACAACCATCAAGTGCAAGCAAGAAAAGATAGGTGCAGAAAGTATTTGTGTCAGAATTACTGTTAGTTGTGGGTGATGCAATATATCAAACAGTTAGTGGGTTGGCAAACAGAATTGAAAATAACAAAGAAAAATAAAAGAGTAGAGGGGGAAGGGAAGAAGTTTAACTAAAACAAAAAGTAAATCACTCAAACAGAAAATGAAATTCACAAAATAAAAATGCTCAATCTAGTGATCTTCCAATTTAATCATTGTTGATGCACAATCAATCCCCGGCAACGGCGCCATAAACTTGATGCACGGAAAACTTGTCTCTCAACAAATCTTCTTTCGGCAAGTGTACCGAATTTGTCGTCAAGTAAAAACTCACAATAGAGTGAGGTTGAATCCCACAGGGATTGATTGATCAAGCAACTTTAATTAAAAGAATGTTCTAGTTGAGCGAATCCATAAATTGGGTTGAGAGTTGCAAAAAATAAAATGGCGGGAATGTAAATAACAGAAAAGTAAATGCTAGAATTAAAGGATTGGAAGTAAATGACTGAAAATAAATGGCATAATTGTAAATGGGAAAGGGGGATTTGCTCATAAAAGTAAAAGGCAGAAATTAAAGAGAATGGGTAAGATCAGAGATGGGGAGTTCATTGGGCTTAGGAGATGTTACAATTCTCCGGATCAAGTTCATTTTCATCTCTTCCTCAATCAATGCACTCATTGATCTCCTTGGCAATCTTAAGTGATTGAATTACAATTTCTTGCAATTCAATCTCTCAAATCTTGATCAATAACCAATTCCTTTGTCAATTGCTCATGAGAAGAGATGAAGTTTGGTCACTGATTATACCACATGTATTTCCCAAATCAAATATTGAGAGGGTTATAGTCACATACCCATCCAAACCCAATTTGGTCTAGCATGAGAAAGCATTTCTATCTTGATCTCTTCATTCCTCTTTCAAGGTTCAAAAGAGATCTAAGTTTGAATAGCTTCTCTTCCAAGATAACTACTCAATGAGATGAAGATCGAAAGCTTTCAAGTAAAATCAAGAGAAAAGATAGAAGAAGAATAATGAAAATTAGTATTGATCCATCAAATTACAACAGAGCTCCCTAACCCAATGAGAGGGATTTAGTTGTTCATAGCTCTAGAAAATGAAAATAAAGATGGAGAATACATCATAGAACTAGAAATTACAGAGAAAGTAAAATACAGAGAGTAATCCCTTTTTCAGCTTCCAGAACTCCTTTCTCAATTCAAAGCTACTCCTATATATACTACTCTTCTCAGCTTCTAGTTTGCTCTTCAAGTCTTGGGCCTTTGGATCTTGAGTTTGAAGCAGTTCTTTTCTTCATTTGGGCTTGGCTTTACTTGCAGAGAGAAAGTGCTAAGTGGGCAGAGACTTTAGCTCAGGGCGTTAGGGGTGTTAACATTTAGTGAAAGTATAAGTTCGAGAACGTTAGTGGCACTTAACATTTTCACTAACGTTCCAATGTACCCCTTTGCCTCACGTTAGAGCCCACGTTAACTAGGTTAACGTGGTTTCTAACGTGGCCTTGCCAATCCTTCGAGAACGTTAGTGACACTCAACATTGTCACTAACGTTCCAGTGTGCCCCTTTTTGCTTCACGTTAAAGCCCACGTTAACTAGGTTAACGTGGCTTCTAACGTGGCTTTTGCCAAACTTCGAGAACGTTAGTGACACTCAACATTGTCACTAACGTTCTAGTGTGCCCCTAGATCTCACGTTAGAGTCCACATTAACTAGGTTAACGTGGCTTCTAACGTGGCTATTCTTAGCCATCCCAACGTTAGTGACAATGTTGAGTGTCACTAACGTTGGCTCATCATTCATTCCTCATCGTTAGCTTCCACGTTAACTAAGTTAACGTGGAAGTTAACGTGGCTCCTTGGGGGGTTGTGTGGTTACTTCCAACGTTAGTTACAATGTTGAATGTCACTAACGTTGTCGACAACTCTCACTTCTTACGTTATTAAGATAAATAAAAATAATAAGATAAAATAAAATAGAATAATTAGAAATTAGAATGTAAGTTTCGAAAACTTAGAGAAAAATAAATTTGAAAGTGAAAATAATTGCTTAATTGAGAAGATTTGAAAAACTTTGGATATGATTTTTGAAAAAGATTTTGAATTTTGAAAAGATTTGATTTTAAAAATAAAAATCTGAATTTTTTTAAAAGTAATTTTCTAAAACTCAATTTAAAATAAAGAGAAAAGATATTTTTGAATTTAATGAGTAAAGAGAAAAACAATAAAATGACACAAGACTTAAAATTTTTAGATCTAATGCTCCTTGTTTTTTGAAAGTTTTGGAGGGAAAACACCAAGGACCACCAAACTTAAAGATTTTAAGATTGAAGCACAAAGAAGCCTCAAGAACACCTTGATGACTCACAAGAACATAAAAAAAGAACACCAAACTTAAAACTTTTAGAAAACTAAAAATAATTTTTCAAAAATAAAAAAAATAACAAGAGAATACCAAACTTAAAAGTTTGACATGAGATTTAGTCAAAAAAAATTATTTTTGAAAAAGTTTTAAAAGGAAGATTCCCAATTACCAAGAACATAATAAGCACACTGCTCTAGCCAATTGAGCTATAAATTTAAAGTGTTTTAATAAAGGTATTTAATGTAAAAAAATTTTTTTTTGAATACTAATAATTCGAAAATGCACAAGAAAAACAACAAAAATCACAAAACAAGAAAAACTAAAGATCAAATAAGGAAAATAAACAAGAATAACTTGAAGATTAAGAAAGAACAATGAAAACAAATTCGAGAATTTAAAAGAAAATAAAAACATGCAATTGACACCAAACTTAAAATATGAAACTAAACTCAAACAGAAAAACTCAATTATTAGTTTATAAAAATTTTCGAAAAATTTAAAAAGAGAAAATAAGGATTAAAAAAAATGTCAACCAAAAAACAATAATAGAAGACGCAATTTTAGTGACTCTAAACTAAAAAGATAAATTTTTCCTAATCTAAGCAACAAAATAAACCGTCAGTTGTCCAAACTCGAACAATCCCCGGCAACGGCATCAAAAACTTGGTGCACGAATTGTAAATCACACTTTTCACAACTCGTACCACTAACCAGCAAGTGCACTGGGTCGTCCAAGTAATACCTTACGTGAGTAAGGGTCGATCCCACAGAGATTGTCGGCTTGAAGCAAGCTATGGTTATTTTGTGATTCTTAGTCAGGAGATCAATGATAAGAGTGATTATATTTATGAAGAGCAAAAAGTATAAATTAAATAGTACTTGTTATACAGTAATGGAGAACAGATTGAGGTCTTGGAGATGCTCTGTCTTCTGAATCTCTGCTTTCCTACTGTCTTCTTCTTCACGCACGCAAGGCTCCTTCCATGGCAAGCTGTAGGTTGGTGGATCACTGTTGTCAATGGCTACCATCCATCTTCTCAGTGAAAATGGTCCAAATGCGCTGTCACCTCACGGCTAATCATCTGTCGGTTCGCACTCATGTTGGAATAGGATCCATTGATCCTTTTGCGTCTGTCACTACGCCCAACACTCGTGAGTTTGAAGCTCGTCATAGTCATCCCCTCCCAGATCCTACTTGGAATACCACAAACAAGGTTTAGACTTTCCGGATCTCAGGAATGGCCGCCAATAATCCTAGCCTATACCACGAAGACTCTGATCATGAACCAAGAGGCTAAGAGATACACACTCAATCTATGGTAGAACAGAAGTGATTGTCAGGCACGCGTTCATAGGTTGAGAATGATGATGAGTGTCACGGATCATCATATTCATCACAATTAAGTACAAGCGAGTATCTTAGAATAGAAACAAGCGTGATTGAATAGAAAACAGAAGTAATTGCATTAATTCATCGAGACACAGCAGAGCTCCTCACCCGCAATCATGGAGTTTAGAGACTCATGCCGTAGAGATATAATGTAAAATGTGAAAATGTCATTAGGTGCAAAATAAATCTCTAAAAGTTGTTTAAATACTAAACTAGTAACCTAGGTTTATAGAAAATGAGTAAACTATGATAGATAGTGCAGAAATCCACTTCTGGGGCCCACTTGATGTGTGCTGGGGCTGAGACTTGAGCTTTACACGTGCCTAGGCTATTTCTGGAGTTAAACACTAGGTTGTAACCTGGTTTGGGCGTTTAACTCCAACTTGAAACCTGTTTCTGGCGTTTAACGCCAGAATAGGGCAGAGAACTGGCGTTAAATGCCAGTTTGAGTCATCTAAACTCGGGCAAAGTATAGACTATTATATATTGCTGGAAAGCCCTAGTTGTCTACTTTTCAACGCAATTGAGAGCGCGCCATTTGGACTTCTGTAGCTCTAGAAAATCCACTTTTAGTTCAGGGAGGTCAGAATCCAACAGCATCTGTAATCCTTTTTTAGCCTCTAAATCAGATTTTTGCTCAGGTCCCTCAATTTCAGCCAGAAAATACCTGAAATCACAGAAAGACACACAAACTCATTGTAAAGTCCAAAAAAGTAATTTTTGTTTAAAAACTAATAAAATTATACTAAAAACTAATCAAATCATACTAAAAACTATGTAAAAACAATGCCAAAAAGCGTATAAATTATCCGCTCATCAATATGCTTGTCATGCACAGCCTTCACCCTCTCTTTGTATAGCCTGGAGGTTTCATATGCTTCGAGTCGAAGGTTCTCCAGTTCTGCTAGTTGCAGCTTCCTTTCAGCACCAGCCTTCTCAAATCCCATGTTGCATTCCCTTACAGCCCAGAAAGCCTTGTGTTCCACCTCTACTGGGAGGTGATAAGCCTTGCCATAGACCAGGCAGAATGGACTCATTCCTATGGGTGTCTTGTATGCTGTCCGATAAGCCCAAAGCGCATCTACAAGTCTGGTGCTCCAGTCCTTCCTATGAGGCTTGACTATCTTCTCCAATATGCGCTTTATCTCTCTGTTAGACACATTGGCTTGCCCATTGGTCTGAGGATGGTAAGTCATTGCTACCTTGTGGACAATGCCATGTTTCTTTAGTAGATCTGTTAATTTCCTGTTAGAAAAATAAGTGCCTTGATCACTCACGATTGCTCGTGGTGATCCAAAGTGACAGACAATATGATTTCTAACAAAGGAGACAACAACGTTAGCATCATAAGTATGGGTAGGAATTGCTTCCACCCATTTAGAAACATAATCAATAGCTAACAATATATATAAGAAACCACTAGAGTTTGGAAATGGACCCATGAAGTCAATGCCCCAAATAGCACAAATTTCACAGAATAACATCAGTTGTTGGGGCATCTCATCCCTCTTAGATATATTTCCAAACCTTTGGCATGGGGAACAAGATTTACAAAAGGCAGTGGCATCCTTAAAAATAGTGGGCCACCAGAATCCTCAGTCTAAAATTTTTCTAGCTGTTCTTTGAGGACCAAAATGTCCACCACTCTCAGAAGAGTGGCAGGCCTCTAAAATTGACTGGAATTCTGATTGAGGTACACACCTTCTAATTATCTGGTTAGCACCATAGCTCCATAAGTATGGGTCATCCCATATATAATATTTGGACTCGCTTTTCAGCTTGTCCCTTTGACGGTTAGTAAAATTAGGAGGCAAGGTATGACTAACTAAATAATTAGCTATATGTGCATACCAAGGAACTACCTCGGATATTGCGTGCAAGCTATCAAATGAAAAAGCATCATTGATAGGAGTGGAGTCATTCTTAATGTGCTCTAGGCGACTCAAGTGGTCTACCACTAAATTCTGGGACCCACTCCTATCTTTAATTTCTAAATCAAATTCTTGCAACAACAATATCCAACGTATTAGCCTTGGTTTGGAATCTTTTTTAGTTAATAAATATTTTAGAGCTGCATCGTCTGAGTATACTACCACTTTAGTACCAAGTAAATAGGCTCAGAATTTATCCAGAGCAAAAACAATAGCCAGAAGCTCTTTTTCAGTGGTAGTATAATTAGACTGAGCAGCGTCTAAGGTCTTAGAAGCATAAGCAGTTATAAAAGGGTCCTTACCTTCATGCTGGGCCAGCGCCACTCCTACTGCATGGTTGGAGGCGTCACACATAAGCTCAAATGGCTGGCTCCAGTCGGGTCCTCTCACAATCGGAGCTTGAGTCAAGGTGATCTTTAGCTTATCAAATGCTTCCATGCAGTCCTAACTTAGCTCGAACTCAGCATCCTTCTGCAGCAGTCATGATAAAGGCAATGCTACCTTACTGAAGTCCTTGATAAATCTCCGGTAGAAACCTGCATGACCAAGGAACGAAGTGACTTCCCTCACGGAGGATGGGTAAGGTAAACTAGAAATGGCATCTACCTTTGCTAAATCTACAAAAATACCAGTATTAGAAACAACGTGTCCTAGAATAATACCTTGTTTTACCATAAAATGACATTTTTCAAAATTTAATACAAGGTTTGAACTAATACACATGTTTAATACTCTAGCTAAACTATCCAAGCAAAGGTTAAATGAATCACCATACACACTAAAGTCATCCATGAAAAATTCCATACAGTGCTCAATAAGATCTGAGAAAATACTCATCATGCATCTTTGGAAAGTAGCCGATGCATTACATAAGCTAAAAGGCATCCTCTTGTATGCATACGTTCCAAAGGGACATGTAAAAGTAGTTTTCTCCTGATCTTCAGGAGCTATATGAATTTGAAAATAGCCAGTGTAACCATTTAGAAAATAGTAGTGTGATTTACCTGACAGGCGATCAAGCATTTGATCAATGAATGGCAGGGGGTAGTGATCCTTGCGAGTAGCCTGGTTGAGGCGCCTGTAATCAATGCACACCCTCCAAGAGTTCTACACTCTAGTTGTCAGGAGCTTTCCATGCTCAATTTTTACTATTGTGACTCCAGACTTCTTGGGCACCACTTGTACTGGGCTGACCCATTCACTATCCGAGATTGGATAGATGATGTTAGCTTTAAGCAACCTGGTCACTTCCTTCTTGACAACTTCTAAGATGGTGGGGTTCAGCCGCCTTTGAGGTTGACGAACAGGCCTTGCTCCCTCTTCTAAAAATATCCGGTGCACACAAACTTGAGGGCTGATGCCTACTATATCTACCAAGCTCCACCTAATTGCTTTCTTGTGTCTTCTCAGCACACTAAGCAGCTGCTCCTCCTGTTGGGAAGTGAGTTCCCTTGCAATAATAACTGGGAGCTTCTGATTATCCTCAAGGTAAGCATACTTGAGGTGGGGGTGGAAGCGGCTTCAACTCCATTTTCTGCTCATGGCTAGACACTTGATCATCTGGAGCTAGTAATGGTGGCAAGGTGTCTTCATCTTGTCCAGAGGGTTTCCCCACACTTGCACCTTGCTCTATGTGCAGCTCTTCTAATTCTTCTTGGTGAACTGCAGCTACAGTTTCATCAATGATGTCACCCTGGAAGATGGAGTGATCTTTCGGAGGGTGCTTCATGGCTTTATCTAGGTTAAAACTCATTGTTCTGCCATCTATCTCAAAAGAGTAAGTTCCTGAGAAGGCATCCAATTTGAACCGTGAAGTCTTCAGAAATGGCCTTCCAAAGAGGATGGAAGATTGTCTTCCTGAGTCATTAGGGGGCATCTCCAAAATATAGAAGTCAATAGGGAATGTTAGCCCCTTAATGCTCACCAGCACGTCCTCAGCAATTCCTACCACTGAGATTATGCTTTTATCTGCCAAAACAAAACGTGCTGCCGACTTTTTTAAAGGAGAGAGCCTCAAAGCATCATATACAGATAATGGCATAATACTCACACACGTGCCTAAATCACACATGCAGTCAGAAAATTTTACACCCTCTATAGTAATAGTAACCATGCATGGACCCGGATCACTACATTTTTCCAGTATATCACCCATTAAAGCAGAAATAGAGCTACCTAGAGGAATAGTTTCTAAATCCTATATTTTATCTTTATTTATGCATAAATCTTTTAGAAACTTCGCATATTTAGATACCTGGTGAATGGCATCAAAAAGGAGAATGGTTACCTCAACCTTTTTGAAGATCTCCACCATCTTGGGGTCGAGCTCCATCTGCTTTCTGGGTTTCCTAGCAAGGTGTGGGAAGGGAATGAGAATGGCTTCTCTTGTAACTGCATCTTCCTTTGGTGCTCCATTCCCTGGTTGAGCTGCTTCTTCTTCAACCATGTCTTGTACTTCATCCCCCTCTTCAACATCCTCTACCTCAACAATGTCTTCAACTTGAATGTCTTCCTTTGAGCTTGGCTACTCATGACTCCTCTCTTGCAGTGTGGTTCCGAACCTCAAAGTAATGGCATTGATTTCACCTTTGGGGTTGGGTAAAGGTTGAGAAGGTAGAGCATTGGAGCTGGAAGGTTAATTGTTGGGAGTAGAAGGTGGTTCCATCCGGGAGATGAGAGCTTGTAAAGTAGAGGTAAGACCAGTGATGCTAGAGGTAAGTGTATTCTGAAGGTCTTTCTGTCCTTGTACAATAGAGCGAAGCATCTCATCATTGGAAAAGGAAGGGGGATAAGTAATTTGAGGGGCTTGCTGTTGGTTATTCTGAGGTGCTTGGGATTATCTTTGGTGAGGTGCCTGGTATGTCTAGCCTTGGTTCTGCTGTTGGTATGGGGTGTTCTGTGGATACCAATTCTGCTGATTATTGTTGTTCTACCTCTGATCTTCATCATTGTCTCTGCCTCCTTGGTTATAGTTGTCCCTCCATCCTTGGTTGGAATTATCTCTCCACCCCTGGTTGGAACTGTCTCTCCAGCCTTGGTTGGAGTTATCTTGCCAACCTTGATTGTAGTTTCCACCTTGGTTATAATTACCGCCTTGTTGATAATTCCCTTGATTCGGGCGGTTATAGTAGTTGCTGGTAGCTGCCAAGGTGTTGTCTTCTTGCTGTTGGAGTTGTGGACATTCATCAGTGTAATGGGAATACCAGGCACATATTCCACACACTCTTTGAGGAACTAACTGTTGACACTGTTGTTGTAGAGGAGGCTGAGGTTGCTGTTAATTCAACTGTAGTTGCTTCAGTATGTTGGTCATCTCTCCCAGGGTCTTTGTGAGAGCAGCAGTCTCACTACTAGAGCAAACCTCCGCAATAGCCTTGGGATGGTTGCTCCTATGCCTGGCATTATGGGTAGACTCAGCTAGATTGGCGATTAGTTGCCATGCTTCTGTCACCGTCTTGTACTTAGTCAGAGAGCCATTACTCGCAATATTCAATATAGTCTTGTCTTGAGGCTTCATGCCTTGTGTGAAATAGCTAATCAACACCAACTGGTCAATCTTGTAGGGGGGACATGAGTCTAGGAGATTCCTGAAGCGCTCTCAATAATCATAAAGGGTCTCTGATTCTCCTTGGATAATGCATGAGATTTCTTTCCGTAGTTTATCTGTAACTTCAGCTAGAAAGAACTTTTTCAAGAATTCCCTTCTGAGCAGATCCCAATTAATAACGACTTCTTCAGGTTGAGTGTAAAACCATTCCCTTGCCTTTCCCTCAAGAGAGAACGGGAATGCATATAGCCAAATAGTAGTCTCATCTGCACCATGACGCCTAGCAGTTGAACAGGCTATCTGAAAATCTCTAAGGTGCTTGATAGGCTCTTGAGCAGGTAAGCCATGAAACTTAGGCAGTAGATTGATTAGCGCAGTCTTCAGTTCAAAATCTGCAGCTAGATTTGGGTGACGCGCTTGATACGGGTGCAGTGTAGAGTCTGGAGCTCCTGCTTCCTGGAGAGTAATCCTTCTGGGCTCTGCCATATTACCTGCACGTAAATCAACAGAATCAGTAGAATAGAAGCTTGTTTCTTCATCAAATGGCACTTCAGATTCGCTCTCAGATAAGACTGGTGAATTGGTAGTAACCATTTCACCACCCTCAGAGGCTAACATATGCTGAGCTCGCCTAATACGTGAAATAGTTCTTTTTCAGGATCAAACGCGGCTATGCTCGGATCAGGTAGTGAATGCGTCATTCAATGAAAGAAACATACAGCTCACGGTAATAAAATAAAATAAAATATGCAAATATGTAAAATTAAAAAAAATATTTACACCAACCAATAATTTAGCATACTGTTTCAATTCCCGGTAACGGCGCCAAAAATTGACGGGCAAAAAATTGCCGATTAAGAATTTATAATGAAAATAGCGTTGCAAGTACAGTTCTTAACCGATGAAAATTCTGCTTATCAATTTAAAAAGGGTTGTCACAATTTAAGAATAAAATACTGGGAGTAGAATTTCCAGGTCGTCTCCCAACGAGTTGACAAAAGAGTGCTATTTTATTGATCAGGAATTTTTCCAAGAATTTTAGGGTTGGAGAACGGGAAATTAAAATAATTATTAATTAAAGCAGTGAAAATTAATGAGAGGTTTTATATATTTAAAATAAAAAGCCTTGACTGGGAAAAGATTAATTGGAAGTTCTATCCCTGTTGAATTTTCCTAAGTGTAATGGTAAGAGGTTGTTGTTTCTACTTAGTTATCCCTTACCGAATAAAGGAAAGTCAAGTAACTGAACCAGCCCCAATTCACAAGTCCTAATCCTCTCCTATGGAACGATTAGCATTAGTGACTAGAGATCTAGCCAACAACTTCTAATTTCCAAATAACACTTGAGTATTCCAACTCAAGGGCCTTCTTTTAATCAACTCCCAAGTCAAGTTGGGAGTCTACTCCATTGACATGAATGCCATTTTCATAAATGATAAAGGGGAAGAAAAGAAGACATGGAAATTCAAATAAAATAATAACAGAAAATTAATTAAAGGTAAAAATAATTCTTTGCGTTAATAAATTCTAAAATCAAAGATATCCATATGTAAATCTGAACAGGGTTAATGGGTGATTAAAAGAGTAAGGAAATAAGGAAACAAACTAGAATAATAGAAACTTCAACGGAGGTAGTAACTCTTCTCAATATCCAAATCAAAAGTATAAAACTCTAAAATTATGAATGTGAAGAACCCTAGAGGAAGTAGTGTTTCTCTCTAAGCTCTAGTCTGTGTTTTTGGGCCAAAAACTAGGTTCAAACTCAGCCCAAAATCGCCTCCAGCATCTTCTGTGATTTTTGCACGTGGCGCACGTCACACGTACATGTCAGTCACGCGTACGCGTCGATGGTCCTCTTCGCGTGTCACGCGTACGCGTCAGGTACGAGCACGTGTCGCTGTGCAATTTCACTTGTCACGCGTACGCGTCGCTGTAAAAATCTCCAAATCACGTGCACGCGTGAGCCATGCGCGCGCGTCGATCCTCGCTGGTTATCTCCTTTATTTCTGGTGCTCCTTCCATTTTTACAAGCTTCCTCTCCATCCTTTAAGCCATTCCTGCCATATACAGCCTGAAAAAACTTAACACACAAATCACGGCATCGAATGGTATAAAGGGGAATTAAAATACATAATTTAAAGGCTTAGAAAGCAAGTTTCCAACCATAGAACAAAATTGGGAAGGAATTGTGAAATCATGCAAATTGTATGAATAAGTGTGTAAAGACTTGATAAAAACCACTCAAATTAGCACAAGATAAACCATAAAATAGTGGTTTATCAACCACCAAGACCACTTCTATGAAGTAATGGCAGAGAAGAAGGTGATCCTTGAGGTCCCTTTTAGGCTTAAGAAGAATGAGTATCCGGAAATCCGAAGAGAGATCTAGAGAAGAGGTTGGGAAGTCCTAACTAATCCCATCCAAGAGGTTAGGATCTTAATGGTGCAAGAGTTTTATGCTAATGCATGGGTCACGAAAAACCATGACATTAGTGTGAACCCAAATCCCAAGAATTAGAGCACCATGGTCCGAGGGAGAATCTTGGACTTTAGTCTGGAAAGTGTGAGGTTGGTGTTTAACTTGTCTTTGATGCAAGGAGACCCATATCCTTACACTAGAAGAGTCAACTTTGATTGAAGACTGGATCAAGTGCTCTCAAACATCTGTGTGGAAGGAGCACAGTGGAAAAGGGACTCCCAAGGTAAGCCCATTCAACTAAGAAGGCTTGACCTCAAGCCCTTAGCTAGAGGATGGTTGGAATTCATATAACGTTCTATCATCCCTACTAGTAATCGGTCAGAAGTGACCATTGACAGAGCCATCATGATTCATTGCATCATGATTGGAAGTGAGGTGGAAGTACATGAGGTGATACCTCAAGAATTGTACAAAATAGCAGAAAAGCCTTCCACCAAAGCAAGGTTGGCATTCCCTCACCTCATATGTGACCTATGCAAACCAGCTGAAATTGTCATAGAGGGAGACATTTTCATTGAGGAGGACAAGTGATGAGCGGATATTTTATACGCTTTTTGGCATCATTTTCGTATAGTTTTTAGCATGTTTTGTTTAGGTTTTGTTAAGTTTTTATAGGTTTTAGTTTTAAATTCGCATTTTTGGATGCTACTATGAGTTTTTGTGTTTTTATACAATTTCAGGTAATTTCTGGATGAAATTGAGGAGCTAGAGCAAAAGTCTGATTCAGAGACAGAGAAAGCAATGTAGATGCTGTCCGGATCTGACCTGCTTGCACTCAGAAGAGCTTTTCCGAAGCTAGAGAAGTCTAAATGGAATTTCTCAATGGCTATAGAAAGATGACTTCCCGAGCTTTTCAGAAATGTATAATAGTACATACTTTGCTTATGATTAGAAGCCCCAAAATTGGCGTTCAACGCCAGCTTCCTGCCCCCTTCCAGGCGTCCAACGCCCAAAGAGCAGAGAGCAGCGTCCAAACACCCAGAGAGGACCCCCTAGCCAGCATTCAACGCCCTAGAGGCCTCATAGCACGTGAATATCATCAAAGCTCAGCCCAAACACTCACCAAGTGGGCCCCAGAAGTAGATTTTAGCACTAAAAAGACTGTTTTACCCTTACTAGTCATTAGTTTAGTATTTATAGTAGAAGATCACTCTTTGTTAAGGATCTTCAGCCACTTTACACCATATTTTCATTTTTCACAATGTATTTCCTTTAAGTATGAGTTTTTAAACCTCCTAGGTTAAGGGAAGGAGCCCTGCTGAGTCCTATGAATTAATAAAAGTATTACTATTTCTCATTGATCCGTGCGTGATTAATTCTAAGATGTATATTCGTACTTCAACATGGTGAATAGGATGATCAGTGACAATCAGCTCTGTTCATCATACTAAGATGAACATGCCTGATAAACACCCGCGTCTACTTGGGTTTATGTGAATACTTCAGTGGAAAGCATTGAACCGCCAGCTTGAATTATACATCTCTTAGACGGCTAATCTACGACTTCGTTGGGGACTTCTTGAGACACCAGTTCAGCCAATTTACGGGGAGATTAGGGTCTCTGTGGTAGAGGTGAAAACCCAAAGATGCATTATTCTCTGATCCGGAAGATCCGACCTTGTCTGTGGCGTTTTGAGCTGGATCATTAAGGAAAATGGACTGTACGAGCTTCATGCTCAAGCAGAGATGGATCCACACTAACCTTGGGATTCAGATCTGGAGGAGTATTGACAACCTCTCAATAAAGGCGTTAATCACTTACAGCCTGCCATTGAAGAGATCACTCACAAGCAAAGAAGACAGTAATACCAGAGTTAATTCAGAAAAGCTAAGCAACTCCAATCCTCAATTATATCCCTATTACTGATTCCATTTAATATAAAAAGTAATTTATACGTTATTCCTCTTACAACTTTAAACCAATGACTTCTTGATTTCGCCTGACTAAGACCTGCAAGGTAAGCATAGCTTTCTTCAAACCACAATCCTCGTGGGATCGACCCTGACTCGCGCAGGTATTACTTGGACGGCCCAGTGCACTTGCTGGTACAACTGTACAAAGGTGTGGGGATTCATGCACCAAGTTTTTCGCGCCGTTGCCAGGGATTGTTCGAGTTTGGACAAACCGACGGATTGTCTTGCTCCCTAGATCAGCTAATTTATTTTATTTTATTGAGTCTTTTATTTTTATTTTCTTCTTCTCTATTTTTCGAAAAATTTAAAAACTTGTTCAAAAATATTTTTATTTTCTTTGATTAATCTTTGTTCTTAGTTTGAGTCTTACGTGTTTTCTGTTTTCTTTTATAAAAAATTTTTTTTAAAGCTTCTTCAAGAATCTTTTTCAAGCAGTTTATTTTCAGGTATCCTTAGCTTTCTTTAATTTGATCTTTGTTTTTGGTTGGGTCTTTTTATTTTGTTCTTGGTTAAATTTTCGTTTTCTTTGAGTCTTTCTTGCTAAAAATTTTTCAAAAATATTTTCTTTGGTTAAATCTTGTGTCAAATTTCTAAGTTTGGTATTTTCTTGTTATTTCTCTTTTAATTTTCAAAAATTTGTGTTTAGTTTTCTAAAAATTTTAAGTTTGGTGTTCTTTATATATTCTTGTGTTCTTTAAATTTTTTTAGTCTTATTCTTGGTGTTCTTGTCAATCTTCGAAGTGTTCTTGTGCCTTCTTTTTATTTTGATCTTAAAATTTTTAAGTTTGGTATCCCTTGGAATTTTTCCTTCAAATTTTCAAAAACTTGGGGCATTAGATCTAAAAATTTTAAGTTTTGTGTCTTTTACTTATTTTTCTCTTTCCTCATTAAATTCAAAAATAACAAATATCTTTTCCATCTTTATTTTTTTTATTAATTTTCGAAAATTTTTAATAAAAATTTAGATTTTTATTTCAAAATTTTTATATTATCTTATCTTATCTTTAAATTTCAAAAATCAAACTTTTTCAAATTCGAATTTTTTTTCAAATCTTTATCTTATCTTGTTTCAATTTCAAAAATTCAAAATTTAAAATTTCAAAATTAAAAATCAAATTTCACATTTCAAATTTCAATTTTCAAAATCCAAATTTCAAATTTTAAAATTTAAAAATCAAATTTCAAATTTCAAAATTAAATCTTTTTCAAAATCCAATTTCAAATCTTATCTTGTTGGCTTTTTCAAAATTCAAAATTTAAAATTTAAAATTCTAAAATTTCAAATTCAAAGTTTAAAATTCAATTTTAAAATTCAAGTTTCAAAATTAAAAAATTTAATTTTCAAATTTTAAATCTTAAATTCAAATCTTTTCTCAATTAGTTACTTATCTTCTCTCTTCTTTTTCAAAACTTCCTAACTAATTCCTCTCTCTTCTATTTTTGAAAATTCTTCTTCTCTTTCTCTCTCTTATTTTTCAAATTTCAATAATTAATTTTTAATTCTTTTTCATTAATTAACTTTAATTTTCGAAATTAATTAATAAATAAAATAAAAACAAAAATATTTTAATTCTTATTTATCCTTTTTACTTCTATTCCTTCTATCCTCTTTCTCCTTTCTCTGATCTTCTTCTACCTTTCTTTATCATGAACCTAAATAGAAATGAAGAGTTCAGAAGAACTCTGGAATCTTATACAAATCCTACTACTGACTTCTATGGAAGAAGTATTAGCACACCTCACATTAGAGCTAGTAGCTTTGAACTCAACCCTCAACTTATTACTCTAGTGCAGCAAAACTGCCAATATTCTGGGCTTCCTCAGGAAGAACCTACAGAATTCCTGACAGATTTCTTGAAGATTGTTGACACAGTACATAATGAGGGAGTAGACCAAGATGTCTACAGATTATTGCTCTTTCCTTTTTCTATAAAGGACCAAGCAAAGAGGTGGTTGGATAACCAGCCTAAAGCTAGCTTGAAAACTTAGAAATAGTTAGTAGACAGGTTTTTAAATCAATATTTGCCTCCAAAAAAGATGACCCAGCTGAGACTGGACATCCAAGGCTTCAAATAAGGAGATAATGAATCTCTTTATAATGCTTGGGAGAGGTATAGAAGGAGGCTAAAAAAAGTCCCACTGAAATATTTTCAGAACAGGTACAGTTAGACATCTTCTATTATGGACTTTTAGACATAGCTAGAATGTCTTTGGACCACTCTGTTGGTAGTTCCTTACACATAAGAAAGACCATTGAAGAAGCTCAAGAGTTATTGAGACAGTTGCCATTAATAAACATCTGTACTCATCTATTGAGACTTCCATAAAAGGAGAGGTTAAGGCAGTGTCGACTGAACCTAACCCTCTAGAACAGGATGGCCCATTGACTAAGCAACTGCACGTCCTTGCCTAGCAACTACTGGAACTGCAAGAGGCTTTGCGAGAAACACAAGCTTTTAACAGAAATGTAGAAGCCCAGCTGAGACAAACAAGGCAGCAGTTATCTAGACAGATAACAGAGGAATGTCATGCTATTCAACTGAGAAGTGGAAAATCCCTAAACACCCAACCTCAGTACAACAAGAAAGAAAAGCAAATAGAATGACACCAGACTAATGTCCAAGACATCTCTAAAGGCATTGAATGCCTAAAGAAGAATGTCATTGGCATTCAATGCCAAGAAAGGGAATCCATCCATGGCATTGAACGCCCAACAGGGGGCAGTGTCCTTGGCGTTGAACGCTAGGAAGGGGGCAGCAATATGGGCGTTGAATGCCCAAGTAAAGGAGGCCATTTACATACTGATAACAACCATCCTAAACAAGCTAGTAACCCCCCTTCCAACACACACGACACTCAGTCTTCATCAACCAAGATTGATGAGTATAAGGCTAAGATGTCATTTCCTCAGAGACTATGTCAAGAGGAAAAAAATAATTAGTTTGCCCGCTTTGCGAATTATCTCAGAACATTAGAGATCAAGATCCCTTTTGCAGAGGCTCTTGAATAGATACCTTCTTATGCTAAGTTCATGAAGAACATTTTGAGTCATAAGAAGGATTGGAGGGAAGTAGAGGCAATAGCTCTTACTAAGGAGTGCAATGCAGTCATTCAGAGACACCCTAACACTCTTCTCAGAGCCACAGAAGTGAATCCAAGAGAAGCGTGTCTAGCCCTCATTAGTAATAAGGAGGCCGAACCTCAAGAGCATGCTACTGAGGGACATAAGGTAATCAAGGACCAGAAGGATCTTGAGAATGCCATTGAGCACGCCCCTACAGGGGAGAAAGAACCTCGAGTTGAATCTTCTCTGGGTGTGCAAGAGGAGCCTGTGATTACCACAGAGCATGCCCTTGCAGAGGTGAAAGAGCCTCAAGAGCCATCTTTCCTAGGCGTGCAGAAAGAACTGGCAAATGAGCAGTTGGCTCATTTCCCAACAGCCCTTAAGGAGCTTCAAGTCAATATCTCTGTTGTAAGGGTATTGGAAAAAAGGACCCTCTATACGGTCTGTCTAAAAGACATTCCTTTTGAAAAGAAGTACCTAAGGAGAGATGAAATAGAGGTACTTACTGAAAAGTACAGTATCCTAATTCAGAATGAGCTGCCAAGGAAGGTGCTAGATCCAGGCAGCCTTCATATCCTACGGACTACTAGAAAGATCATTTTTGACAAAGCCCTATATGATCATAGCTTAAGTTTAAATCTGATACCTTCCACTGAGACAGAGGCCAAATCTGGAGAGACTGGGAAGGCATTGAACGCCAGTGAGGAAGATCTCACTGGGCGTTCAATGCCTAACCTGGCAGCAAGCCTGGCGCTGAACGCCAGTGAGGAAGCCCTTACTGGGCATTTAACGCCCATCATAGTAGTAGAGCTGGCATTGGACGCCAATCAAGGAGTACTGGCTAGGCATTCAACGCCCAAACAGTCAGGAACTCTGGGGCTGAATGCCAGTGAGAAATCCCTCACTGGGCATTCAATGCTCACACAACCAGGGAAGCTGGCGTTGAACGCCAGCAAGGATACCCCTGCTAGACGTTCAACACCCAAAAGGATAGAGGAACTGGCATTTAACACCAGTAAGGTTGCATAGCATGGGCATTCAACGCCCAAAGAGCTAACAGAGCTGAAGTTGAATGCTAGTAAAAGCACACCTTCTGAGTGCTCAATTCCCACTGAAGCAACCCCAATCCCAGAACCAAAGGAAGCCAAGGCTCATGTAGAGACCATAGAGGTTCCTTTGTATGCACTTCTGTAGTTCATGAGTTCTGATGAATACTCATCCTCTTATAAGGATTAAGACACTAGGGAAAAGCAAGTTGCTTAGTACCTAGGAGATCTCATGAAGCTGAATACTAAGTTATTTGGTACAAAGTCCTTGGAGGAAGAACCTCCATTGCTTTTCAAAGAACTCCATGCTTTGGTTCAGCAAAAGCTGCCTCAGAAGCTTCCAGATCCTGGATGCTTCCTGATTCCTTGCACCATAGACACCATGACCTTTGAGAAGGCTCTGTGTGACCTAGGTTCAAGCATAAAACTCATGCCACTCTCCGTAATGGAAAAGCTGGGAATCCAAGAGGCACAAGAAACAAGGATTACCTTGCATAAGGGCTGGATGGTGTTCAAGGTTCTTGACCCTCCATTACCCCCTGACAAGGGAGGCACTTGCATAAAGGATTCTCCCTTGGATGAAACCAATTCAATCCCTCCTAAGACCAAATGTAAGTTTGGTGTGGGATGTACACTATCCACAAAGGAGGAAGGCCCCAAAAGGAAGATACCTAGGTGCTGGAAAAATAAAAATATCCATATTGAAGGGTTTTCACCATGGAAAATGGTAATGTTCACTTATCTCATCATGGTATTCACCATAGAAGAGGGAAGTGACAAAAGGGGACACCAGCATATTGCTGCAAGCCCAACCCTGCCTCAGGCAGTAAACAAGATCCTGTCTCTTGAGTGTATTACGCTATTCCATGAGAGCATAGGAAGGAAGCTCCCAGTAAGGAGTAAGGATTTATTCCTCCATGACTATTTTCCTCCTTGAAAGGAGTTGTCCGTCAAGCTAATGACATTAAAGAAGTGGTTGTTGGGAGGCAACCCAACCTTAATTAGTTTTATTTTCCTTAATTTTGTTTTTCTTTAAGTTACTTTTTTGTAGGTTCATGATCATGTGCATCAATCAGAACAGAGACAGAAATGTTAAGCAGTAAAAATAGAACACTCCGGATGGAGTGTTGCTGGCGTTGAATGCCAGCTTGGGAGCAGATCATGGGCATTCAAACACCAATGCAGAGGGCATAGAATCTGAATTCCCTAGCCTCTCTGGACCAGTGGGTCCTACAGACTCCCCACCTATCATATATGCACGAGGACGAGCAAAACTTTTAAGTTTGGAGTTGCAAAAGCTTTGCTTTTTGATTTCTACCACTCCTGCAAAAAGCCATGAGGGAAGAACAACAGAGACAAAGGAGTGACATTGAAGAGATCAAGCACTATACTGGATCCTCAAGGAGGAGCACTAGTCGCCACCATTAAAGGTGGATTCGTTCTCTTTTACTTCCTTTCCTTTTATTATTTTTATGTTTTCTGTCATGTTTTGTCTGTTCTTCTGTTCTTGTTGTATGATCATTTGCATTTATGCCCTAAGGTTGTAAAATGTTCCATATATCTCTCACCTTGCTTAAAAGAAAATTTTAACTAAAAAGAATTAAGAGATGCATGAATTTCAAGTTTAAAATAAGAAAAGTTAAATTATTTTAATGTGGTGGCATTTCTTTTGTTTTCTGAATATATGAATAAACAGTGCATATTTGAAGTTGGAATTTTAAAATGTTGGCTCTTGAAAGAATAAGGAAAAAGGAAAAGTATTATTGGTAATCTGAAAAATCTAAATAAATTGATTCTTGAAGCAAAAAAAAGCAGCAAAAAGAAAAAGAAAAAGCATGTTGCAAAAGAAAAAAAATTATATGCATGCGAAAAAGAAAGAAAAAATGGCGGAAAAAAATAAAAATAAAGAGAAAAATCCATTACTGCCCAAAAATGCAGGAAAAGGAGGGCAGATTGAAAAAGCCAATAACCCTTTAAACCAAAAGGCAAGGGTAAAAGGATCCAAGGCTTTGAGCATCAGTGGATAGGAGGGCCTAAAGGAATAAAATCCTGGCCTAAGTGGCTCAACCAAGCTGTCCTTAAACATGTGCTTGTGGCGTGAAGGTGTCAAGTGAAAAGCTTGAGACTGAGTGGTTAAAGTCGTGGTCCAAAGCAAAAAGAGTGTGCTTAAGAACTCTAGACACCTCTATCTGGGGATTCTAGCAAAGCTAAATCACAATCCGAAAGGGTTCACCTAGTTAAGGTGTCTGTGGCATTTATGTATCCGGTGGTAATACTGGAAAACAAAGTGCTTAGGGTCACGACCAAGACTCTAAAAAGCTGTGTTCAAGAATAAAAAAGAACTGAACTAGGAGAGTCAATAATATCATCTGGATTCTAAGTTCCTAAAGATGCCAACCATTCTAAGTTTCAATGGATAGTGAGATGCCAAAACTGTTCAGAAGCAAAAAGCTACTAAGTCCCGCTCATCTAATTGTAACTGAGCTTCATTGGAAAATTTGAAATTTATTTGTATCTTAAATTTCATTTTATTCTACTATGTTTTTAGTTGCTTGGGGACAAGCAACAGTTTAAGTTTGGTGTTGTGATGAGCGGATATTTTATACGCTTTTTGGCATCATTTTCATATAGTTTTTAGCATGTTTTGTTTAGTTTTTATTAAGTTTTTATAGGTTTTGGTGTTAAATTCACATTTTTGGATGCTACTATGAGTTTTTGTGTTTTTGTACAATTTCAGGTAATTTCTAGCTGAAATTGAGGAGCTAGAGCAAAAGTCTGATTCAGAGACAGAGAAAGCACTACAGATGCTATCCGGATCTGACCTTCTTGCACTCGGAAGAGCTTTTCTGGAGCTACGAAAGTCCAAATGGAGCGTTCTTAATGGCTATGGAAAGCTGATTTTCAGAGCTTTCCAGATATGTATAATAGTTGATACTTTGCTTCAGATTAGAAGGTCCAAAATTGATGTTCAACGCCAGCTTCCTGCCCCCTTCCAGGCGTCCAGCACTCAAGGAGCAGAGACCAGCGTCCAAACGTCCAGAGAGGACTCCATAGCCAGTGTTCAATGCTCTAGAGGCCTCATAGCACATGGATCTCATCAAAGCTCAGCCCAAATACTCACCAAGTGGGCTCCAAAAGTAGATTTTAGCATTAAAAAGACTATTTTACCCATACTAGTCATTAGTTTAGTATTTATAGTAGAAGATCACTCTTTGTTAATAATCTTCAGCCACTTTACACCATATTTTCATTTTTCACATTGTATTTTCTTTCAGTATGAATTTTTAAACCTCCTATGTTGAAGGGAGGAGCCCTGCTGAGTCCTATGAATTAATAAAAGTATTACTGTTTCTCTTCGTGATTAATTCTAAGATGTATATTCATACTTCAACATGGTGAATAGGATGATCAGTGACAATCAGCTCTGTTCATCACACTAAGACGAACGTGCCTAACCAACACCCGTGTCTACTTGGGTTCGTGTGAACACTTCAGTGGAAAGCATTGAACCCCCAACTTGAATTATACATGTCTCAAACGGCTAATCCACGACTTCATTGGGGACTTCTCGAGACACCAGTTCAGCCAATTTACGGGGAGATTAGGGTCTCTGTGGTAGAGACTAGAACCCAAAGAGGCAGTATTCTCTGATCCGGAAGATTCGACCTTGTCTTTGGCATTTTGAGTAGGATCGTTAAGGAGAATGGACTGTACGAGTTTCACCCTCAAGCAAAGATGGATCCACACTAACCCTGGGGTTCAGATTTGGAGGAGTATTGATGACCTCTCAATAATGGTGTTAATCACTTACAGCCTGCCATTGAAGAGATCACTCACAAGCAAAGAAGACAGTAATACCAAAGTTAATTCAGAAAGGCTAAGCAACTCCAATCCTCAACTATATCCCTATTACTGATTCTATTTAATATAAAAAGTAATTTATACAGTATTCCTCTTACAACTTCAAACCAATAACTTCTTGATTTCGCCTGACTAGGACCTGCAAGGTAACCATAGCTTGCTTCAAAGCACAATCCTCATGGGATCGACCCTGACTCGCTCAGGTATTACTTGGACAACCCAGTGTACTTGCTGGTACAGCTATACGAAGGTGTCGGGATTCGTGCACCAACAAGCCCATCACTAAGAGGAGGATGGAGCAAACTAGAGAGCATGCACATGAGCCTGTGCAACCGCCTCAGCAAGAAATCATTGAGATACCTCAAGGGATTCAATTTCCTCCTCAAGGATATTGGGACCAATTGCATAATTCTCTTGGAGAATTGAACACTAATATGGAGCAATTGAGGTTGGAGCATCAAGAGCAATCTACCATCCTCAATGAAATAAGAGAAGATCAAAGGGCTATGAAGGAAGAACAACAACATAGACAAGGGCGTGACATTGAAGAGATCAAGCACTACATTGGATCCTCAAGGAGGAGTAGTAGCCGCCATCACTAAGGTGGATTCGTTCTCTTAACCCCCTTTCTTATGTTATTTTTCTGTTTTCTATTCTGTTTTATTGTCTGTTCTCTTGTTCTTATTGCATGATCATTTCTATCTGTCTTAATGCTATAAAATGTTCCATATATCTCTCACCTGACTTAAAAGAAAATTTTATTTGAAAAGAATTGAGAGATACATGAATTTTGAGTTTATCTTAAGAATAGTTCAATTATCTTGATGTGGTGGCATTGCTTTTATTTTCTGAATGTGTGAATAAACAGTGCATATTTGAAATTGAAATTAATAAAGTTGGCTCTTGAAAGAATGATGAAAAGGGAAAAATATTATTGGTAATCTGAAAAATCCAAAAATTGATTCTTGAAGCAAGAAAAAGCAGCAAAAAAGCAAGATGCAATAAAAAGGAAAAAAAAATTTGCATGTGAAAAAGAAAAGAGAAATAAAAAGTAGAAAAAGGCAATAGCTCTTTAAACTAAAAGGGAAGAGCAAAAAGCCAACAACCTTTTAAACCAAAAGGCAAGGGTAAAAGGATCCAAGGCTTTGAGCATCAATGGTTAGGAGGGCCTAAAAGGAGTAAAATCTTGGCCTAAGCACTCCAAATGGACAGTGTCCCTAACTATATACTTGTGGTGTGAAGGTGTCAAGTAAAAAGCTTGAGACTGAGCAGTTAAAGTCGTGATCCGAAGGAAAAAGAGTGTACTTAAGAACTCTAGACACCTCTATCTAGGGATTCTAGCAAAGCTGAATCACAATCCGAAAGGGTTCACCCAGTTAAGTGTCTATGGCATTTATGTATCCGGTGGTAATACTGGAAAACAAAGTGCTTAGGGCCACGGCCAAGACTCTAAAAAGCTGTCTTCAAGAATAAAAAAGAACTAAAATAGGAGAGTCAATGATATCATCTGGATTCTAAGTTCCTAAGGATGCCAACACTTCTGAGTTTCAATGGATAGTGAGATGCCAAAACTATTTAGAAGCAAAAAGCTACTAAGTCCCGCTCATCTAATTGAAACTGAGCTTCATTGAAAAATCTAAGATTTATTGTGTCATACTCTTCTTTTTATCCTACTTTATTTTTAGTTGCTTGGGGACAAGCAACAGTTTAAGTTTAGTGTTGTGATGAGCGGATATTTTATACTCTTTTTGGCATCATTTTCATATAGTTTTTAGCATGTTTGTTTAAGTTTTAGTAAGTTTTCATAGGTTTTAGTGCAAAATTCACATTATTGGATTCAACTTTGAGTTTGTGTGTTTTTATGCAATTTCAGGTATTTTCTGGCTAAAATTGAGGAGCTGGAGCAAAAGTCTGATTTAAAGGCAGAGAAAGCACTACAGATGCTGTTAGGATCAGACCTCCTTGCACTCGAAAGAGCTTTTCTTTAGCTACAAAAGTCTAAATGGAGCGTTCTCAATGGATATGGTAAGCTAACATCTGGAGCTTTCTAGAAATGTATAATAGTGCATACTTTGCATCAGAATCAAAAGCTAAAAACTGGCGTTCAACGCCAGCTTCCAGCCCTATTCTGGCGTCCAACGCCCAAGGAAGAAGAGACCAGCATCCAACACCCAATAATGACCACCTAGCCAGCGTTCAATGCCCTAGAAGCCTCCTAGCACGTGGATCTCAATCAAGCTCAACCCAAACACTTACCAAGTGGGCCCTAGAAGTGGATTTTTGCACTCCTAAGTCTAGCTATCATATTTCTGTAATCTTTAGTCATTAGATTAGTATATATAGGAGAAGATCACCCATGTTTAGGATCTTTTTCCTCCCCCATTATTTTCGAACACCATTATCTACTGTATGAATCTCTAAACCTCCTAGGTTGAGGGGAGGAGCTCTGCTGAGTCTTATGGATTAATAAAGTATTACTGTTTTATCTTCAATCCGTGTTTGATTCTCTATTCTAAGATGTATCTTCGTTTTTCATCCTTATGAATGCATTGAACTGGCATAAGGTTATCTCATTCTACATCGGTTCAGAGTGAGTCTTTCATCAGACAATGATGAACCACTAGCTTGATTATACATCTCTTAGACGGCTAATCCACGACTTCGTTGGGGACTTCTTGTGACACCAGTTTAGCCGAGGTATGGGGAAATTAGGGTCTTTGTGGTAAAGGCTAGAACCAAAGGCACATTATTCTCTGATCCAGAAGATTCGACCTTGTCTGTGGCGTTTTGAGTAGGATCACCAAGGATAATGGACTGTAGGAGCTTCATCCTCAAGCAGACTGGATCCGCAATAACCCTGGGGTTCAGATCTGGATGAACATTGGCAACCTGTCAAGAAGACACTGATCACATACAGCCTGCCATAGAAGAAATCATTCACAGTTGGAGGAGAAAGTAAAACTGCTCTGATTCAGAAAAACAAAACATCTCCAAGCCTTAACCATCTTCATATCGTTGCATTCACCATCAACTGAGTAACGTTATCTTTATTTTACTTTTATGCATTCTAAACAACCAACTAACTTTTCTATCCGCCTGACTAAGATCTACAAGATAACCATAGCTTGCTTCAAATCACAATCCTCATTGGATCGACCCTGACTCACACAGGTATTACTTGGACGACCCAGTGCACTTGCTGGTTCAGTTGTGCAAAGCTAAATTCCGTGCACCACGTGACATATAATTACATCATCTTTGGGTTCTTAGGGTTTGTGTGGCTTATAAATTAGAATTTGAACTTAACCATCTAATACAGTTGATTGATCAAGAAATCGATGGTTGGTTGGGTTAGAGGAGGTTGAATTGCCTAGGAATAGAAATTCAATCACCTAGGGTTTGCCATAAACTCAATCTTTGCATGATCAAAGTAGATAGCAATAAATGTTAATCCTAAAATTTGAATATCTCTGATACCTTAACTATCTTTATCATATTATTTTCTTAACCAATTTCAGTTTACTTTTATTTATTTCTCGATTTTTATGGTATTTACTATTGAAACACTAAATTTTGATTGTCTAACTTGAATAATCAATTGACCATTGTTTGCTTAATACTTTAATCCTCGTGGGATCGACACTCACTCACCTGAGTTTATTACTTGGTACGACCCGTTGCACTTGCCGGTAAGTTGTGGTTAGAAATTCCACACCAAATTTTTGGCGCTGTTGCCGGGGATTAATTGTGAGTAACAAACTACCACTTAATTAATTACCTAGATTAGACATTTTTTCGTTTCTCTTATATTTCAAAGAAAAAAATAAAAAATAATTCTTTCTATTCTTTCTTCTTTTCCTCTCTTTTTACCACATGATGCGTTTGATTCAATTTTGTGTTTTGTACCAAGAAAAGTAATGGAGAGAGATTATATGGGTTACTACTCACACTTAAGGAATGATTCATGTTACTGTGGATGGAGGAACTATCCGGATTTTGGTTGGGAAAGTCAATGCCAAGAAAACTTCAGTGTTCCATATTCCATCTATCAAGAACCATCATCTCTCTATTCATATCAAGAAACATACACTCTTTATTCTTATCAAGAACCATCATCTCCGGAGATGGCTGATGATGGCCTAAAGTGGGTTAGGAATTTTTCTCAAAGTAAGGCTAGCGTTGCAAGTATAGTCCCAACCCAACAATCGGCCAACATCAAACTTTAGTATTTTCCAATAAAAACAATTAACCTAGAGTAATAAAACCTCGGGTCGTTCTCCCTCGGGATGCAATTGAAGTGTGTTACGCTCTTGGTTGTGAGGACAAAAGGGGTTTTAGAATCAAAGAACAAAAATATTAAAAGAACTAAGCAATAAAAGAACTAAGAAGTAATCAAAATTGATACTAATGCAAATAAAAAGGAAGCTAGATCAAAACTTGGTAAAAATGCTATAAATGCATAAATGAGCCTTGACTTGGGAATAAGAGGGTCCAAGGAATCCTATCGTTGCCATAACCATAACTATGATAATTATGATGGGCAATCTCATCTAGTCTATCCCTAACATCGAGGAGTAAGTCAAGCAAGCATAATTGACCTTAATCCATAAGTCCTAGCTAACTTATTAAACTAGTTGATAAAAAGCTAGCGTCAATGGAAACAAGAGTCAACTAACTACCCAAGAATTACCACTAAATGCCAGACATTATGACTCTAGTATCCTAGGAACTCAAATCTCAAGCGAAGGTGTGAAAATCTACTCAAAATTACTAAGTGGCATTTTCACAAACACTTAGTGGGCATCTAACCAAAACATATAAAATTGCACAGAAAAATAAAAGTTATGACCAAAATATTCACAATATCAACAATAGACAATCAAATAAGCATATATAAAGCATAAGACATTAAATTCATCTATCAAAATTCCAAGAAACCAAAATTGCATGTATAAACAAAGTATCTTGAACCATAAGAAAATAAAAGCAAAGGTAATGGAATTAAAGAGGAAATTAAAGAGTACTTACAAAAGATGAGCAAAATCCAAAATCAAAGCTTGATATAAAATGCTACAATGGAGATGGAAATGAAACTCTAAGAGAGAAATTCTACACTACTCCTACTCTTACTTTTATGGAAGCTTCCTAATACTAATGAAAACTCAAACTAAACCTAATAAAACCTAATGCCTTCATATATTTTCAATTTCCCTTGATATAGCACTTCCCATTTAACATCGAGCCTTCAAAAACTAGTCCAAAAGCCCCGAAAATTGCGGATCACGTGTTTCATTAATGAAACCACGTGCAGGGACCTGTGCGTATGCACAGAGGGTTGTGCGCACGCACACATGCTAATTCCTTCTTATGCATATGCACAGATGCTTGTACGCATGCACACTTGTCTGTGTGTGCTTTTCCTTGTTTTCTTCAAGTTTTCTCCCTTGTACATGCTTTCTTCCACTTTTGGCTATCCATTCTTGCCTCTATGACCTGAAATCACTCAACAAACATGTCACAGCATCAAATGGAATAAAAGTGGAATTAAAATCACTAATTTAAGCGTAAAAACGCATGTTTTCACATTTAAGTCCAATTTTGGGATAAAACACGAAAGTATGCTATTTTGGTGATTAAGTGTGAGTTTATGTGATGAAATCTATTCAAATAAGGCTAAAATATATCGAAAAATATGGACTCATCAATTCCCCTACACTTAAACAATAGCATGTCCTCATGCTAAACCAAACAAGGAGAATGATCAAAGGGGTAACAACTTATTGAATGCAACTATCTATATGCATGCAGGTATGTATATACTATCTATATCTATCTATCTATCTATCTATCTATCTATCTATCTATCTATCTATCTATCTATCTATCTATATTATCCTATGAAATTGGTGAAAACAAACAATCAAATTCCCAAGCAAGTATAGACATATAGGGCTGAGAAAAGAAATAATTCAAAGCATGCAAAAATCTAAAGAATTGATTTAACTCATCAAAATGAAGCAATTTGTGAGAATACATGATAATAGGTGTGAAAACATAGAATTGAGTAATTGAACCCTCACTAGGAGTGTATACACTCTAATCACTCAGTGTCTAGGGTTTAATCACTCAAGTCTCCTCTAATCATGCTTTCAAGAAATTGCTTTTCATCTAACAATCAACAACCATGGATGCATGAATACAATTATCATGAGGACTTCATAGGGTTGTAACGGGGTTAGGGCTAAGGTAGGATAAATATGGCTAAGTGGACTAATTCAATTGAATCCTTGATTAGTTTAGGTATCCAACTCAACCTATATCAATCCAATAACAAAAATTATGCAATCTAACCTTCCTATTCTCACTTTTTGCAGACATTCATGTATACTCTTTCATTCATATCACATATGCATTCTTTATTTGTTTCTTTTCTCTTTGGGGTAACTTTTGTCCCCTTCTTGATTTTGATGATTTTTTTTCAATTAAAATAAATGCATATGGTTCAATAGTTCATACATGAATGCACCCATTTTCCAAATTTTCAATAAATACCCAAAAATAAACATTTTCTCCACCAATGCTTTCCAAAATTTCTCCCACACTTAAATGAAACACACACCTTAACCTAAGCTAATCAAAGAAGCAATTCAAGGTTATTCATGGTTTTTTCACTTAAGGTTGTGATGTGGTGATATTAAAAACAATGGGGTAATTAAGGCTCAAAAGGGGTTAATAACGGTAGATGCAAGGGTAGGTCCATATGGGTGAGTGAGTTTAATTCAAAAATGGCCTCAATCATGCTAAATGCATTCAAACATCAACCATTAGAAATAAAGAATCAAGCAAAACCAAGATCACAATCATAAAAGGAGCATAGTACACAATGAACAAAATAGCAGTTAAAATATGTAACACCTCATTATAGGCTCAACAACTCACATGGTTGTTTATTCTATCTCTCTTCTATATTCCATAAAAATCATTCAAGCAAGTTTAAAAATAATTTTCCAAATCAATTCAATAGAATGCCCTAAAAACAAAATTCTTGAAAATTTTTGTTGTTTTTCACCAAAATTATTCCCTATATGTATGTATGATATGATGGATGCAATTTTCAAAAATTTTTCTAGTTCTATTTCTAATTTTCAACATCACAAAAACTAACATGAACAATCAAGACAAAATTGAACTAGGCACTATGATATTCACATCATCCAATCAGAACTTCTATCTATAAAATATATACCATGCAAAAATGCATAATGCAATAACTATGGATGAACTAAGATGTATATATATATACTAGAAGAAAGTGCAATGCAACAATAAAAAACACTCCAAATATCTACAAGAACATAATAAAAAGAAACAAAAATAAAGTACAAAGTGTTTGGGAAAGAGAATTTACGCCCCCAAAAATGGTGAATCCTCCCCCACACTTAAGCGTTGCACGGTCCTCCGTGCACGAACACGATCCGGGGGGGGATGTCTCTAAGGTTCCTCCACCTTCCGTTGGCGGATGCGGGGGCTCGGGTTGTACTAAAATTACCAAGACCAATGCATTCTTGGCATCTCCATCCTCTGTGTCCTCCTCCTCTACCGACTCCTCGCCTTTATGTCTCATCCTCGAAAAGAATGAATAAAGTATAATTAGGACTCATAGGGCAAGTAGCACAAAAAGGTAAAGTAAGAAGCAAATAAGCATCTAATTGAGGAAGTTTGCATAGTGGTGTGGTATGATGAAAATGATGAGCCATGTGTGTATTCCAATTATGCGCGCGGTTAGAATACACACAATGGACAGTTAAAATGGCATCCACACAATCAAAAAGTAAGCATGAGTTCCTCAACTAAATGGCCTAAGATGCAAGCAATGAATGAGCATCAATTAAATACAAGAAAACTTAGGCAACTATAACAAGAGTGAATTGAATGTAGGAATTATTAGATATTGAAGTTGTGCAAGTGAAAGGGAAAAATTAATATAAAATAGCACAACAAACAATAACCAATGCAATGATGAAAAGAAAATTACTTATTCATCCTTAGGAATGATCAAATAATCACATGGTCAAGGTGTTTGTTACAAAAAGTGATAAGTCTTGATAGGAATCAAGTCAAGTCAATTCAAACAAATGCAAAGCATTAACAAGAAACAAGGACCTTGTGATGTGATTATATTGACTTAAAAACTATGATGAACAAGCAATTCAATTCAGTTCACTAAATTTAATATGTACTTGTTTCAAATTTCACCAAACAAGAAATTAAATGTCAATGTTCATATCAATTTGGTGTTAGCAACTCAAAGCAACAACAAACAAGTACATTATTGAAATTATAACCATTCAAAGGTGCACAATTCTTGATTAGAATGCCAAACAAGGATATAGTTTAACCCACATGGTCGCGACAACATATGTATTAAACAAAAAGTTCATTTAGGCATTTAAGCAAACACATGGTATGCGGTGCACATATTCAACAATTTCAAGCCAAAAATTCAAGCATGAACAACCTATAGATCAACAATTGACCCATTGCAATGCAATAAACAAACAATTAAGCAAACTTAAATAACCAAAGTTAAATCAAGAAAACAGAAATTAGGCAAGCAACAAAACATAACAAAGAAGATTAAATAAGAAAATTGAAAAGATGAAGAATAGGAAAGAAAGGGATAGGTAACAGTGGCACTTGTGATAGCTACTGTGAGGCTCACGGCAGCGGAACTTCGCCGGAGAAGAGAAGAAAGAGAGAAGAAAAAGAAAGAAGAAAGAAGAAATAAAAGAAAGAAGAAGGGGAAGAAGAAGAAGAAAATAGAAGAAATAGGGAGAGAGAGAGGTAAGAAGAAAGAGAGAGGGATGGTGGCGGTGGTGGTTCCGGTGCCGGCGCCGGCAGTCGGACGGCGACGGTGGTGGTCGCCAGAAGAAGGGATGGGCTGGGGTAGACGAGCAGCAGTAGCAAGGAGATGAGAGAGGAAGACAGCTGGCTAAACAGGGCATCCTTTCTCATTAACACCCAGAATGTGATCTGTGCGTACGCACAAGGGAGTGTGCGTACGCATGCTAGCAAAAATTGGGGGCGTTCAGACGCACAAGACGTGCGAGCGCTGCTGGCAGAGAGGATGTCAAGACGTGTGCGTGCACATGGGGTTGTGCGCACACATGGAACATTTTTTTTAAATAAGGTAAAATGACCATGTGTGCGTATGCATAGAGAGGCATGCGTACGCACAGAGAGACGTGCGTACACACAGAATGAAAATGTGGTGGGGGCGCACGTGCATCGAGGGTGCGAGTGCTGCGAACAGAACGCGTGCAAACAGGTGTGCGTACGCACACTTTTGTGCGCACACACAGATGGGGAAAAATAGGCAAAGTGTGTGTACACACAAGGCAGTGCGCACGCACAGAACTCTATTTCTGCAACCTTTTAATGCCTCTAAGGCACCAACCATAATATCAATCAAGGGTTTTCAAGCCCAAAACATATTATTCTTCAAAAACACATGATCAAACATAAAATGCAACTAAATCAAGCCTAGAATGCAATCAAACTATGCTAATCAAAGAGACAAAATTCAATAAACAAAAGCTAAAAGAAAGAAGGGTTGAAAGGTTATTACCATGGTGGGATGTCTCCCACCTAGCACTTTGGTTTTAAGTCCTCAAGTTGGACTTTTGGTTGGAGCTCACATCAAGGAGGCTTGTGCTTCCATCCATCCTTGAGTTGCCAACCATGCTTGCTCTTCAAAAATCCTCTGGGATCCGAAACGAAGTACATTAAGCTCTCAAGCAACCTCAAGCAAGAAATTGGGATCCAAAATTGTTGGTTGTAAAGATGTATGCCCGGATCCCACACTTTGGTTTCTCTATCATCCTCTTGTTGACTTTGACTTGTACCCTTGGATGAACAACCTCTCCAAGCACCTTTTGAGCACCTAATGAGATCTTGGAATCCTCCCAAGTGGACCTTGCACCATTTATGCCTTGAATTTCTTGGGAAACCAACATCCACTCCTTCAATATTCAACACTCCAAGAAGCGCCTTAAGTTGGTGATCCGTCTCCAAGATAGCAAATTGATGTGGGCCTGTGAAGTTCATGGAGGAAATTGTTACCCACTCAATTTGCCCTTGGGTTGGAGTTATCCTATTGGGCTCTTCCATGAAAGCTTCCACTTCTTGGGTGATTACCTCTTCCTCACCACGCTTTTCTAGCTCTTCCCTTTCTCTTTCAAACTCGAGAGTGGAAGGTTCCTCAAGATCATTGAGAGGGTTGACCAAGGTGGACAAAAAATCATTTATGATGGAATCCACTTCTTGATCAAACTCCCTCAAGTCTCCATTCACCTCTTCCGATTCACTTGTGTTATCTTTCTCCTCTTGTTGCAATTCTTGTCCTAACGTTTCTTCTTTCCCTTGAGGCTCCATGTTCTCCTCCTCTCTACACTCCTTACTTGATCCTCCACCTTCTTCAAGGGGAATGTCTTGAGTGGTTGAGCATAGTAAGGCGAAGCGATTCACCGATTCGGCTATGGTAGCAATGAACTCCCCTTGCTTCTTTCGGAACCCTTCTTGCTCTTGAAAGAATGCTTGAAGGTCTTGTTGTTCTTGGAGCAAGGGATGGAGAACTTCATCTTTGGGTGGAAACAAAGGTTCAATAATTGGGAAAAAAGTTGTATGGTTAGGAGGTATGTCATGTGGGTGAGGGTATTGAGGTGGTGTATAAGGGGGTGATGGTTCATATGGTTGGTAACAAGGTGTATAGACATTTTGATTCCATGGAGGTGTATGGTGTGGTACTTGAAGATTTGATCGTTGGGGGTCATGTAGGGGGGTATCTTTCATATCTTTGGATTTGGTATTCACATAGGGGAGGATTTGTCTCGTTGTAGTATAGAGGAGGTGTTTGCCATGAGTGTTGCTCATATGCAATTGGTTCCTCCCTAAATTGGTACTTGGTGCACGAAATTGTGATCATCAATGGCGCCAACAACTTCGTACGCACAATCGTAATCTCAACTCTTTGTCACAACTCTGTACAACTAACCAGCAAGTGCACTGGGTCGTCCAAGTAATAAACCTTACGTGAGTAAGGGTCGATCCCACGGAGATTGTCGGCTTGAAGCAAGCTATGGTCATCTTGTAAATCTCAGTCAGGCGGATTCAAATGGTTATGGAGAATTGATAATTAAAATACGGATAAAATATAAAATAAGATAGAGATACTTATGTAATTCATTGGTGAGAATTTCAGATAAGCGTATGAAGATGCTTTGTTCCTCCTGAACTTCTGCTTTCCTATTGTCTTCATCCAATCATTCATACTCCTTTCCATGGCAAGCTTTATGTTGGGTTTCACCGTTGTCAACGGCTACCTCCCATCCTCTCAGTGAAAATGGTCCAAATGCGCTGTCACCGCACGGCTAATCATCTATCGGTTCTCGATCATGTTGGAATAGGATCCATTGATCCTTTTGCGTCTGTCACTACGCCCAACACTCGCGAGTTTGAAGCTCGTCATAGTCATCCCTTCCCAGATCCTACTCGGAATACCACAGACAAGGTTTAGACTTTCCGAATCTCAGGAAGGGCCGCCAATAGTTCTAGCCTATACCACGAAGGTTCTAATCTGAGATTAGAAACCCAAGAGATACACATTCAAGCTTGTTTCCATGTAAAACGGAAGTGGTTGTCAGGCACGCGTTCATAGGTGAGAATGGTGATGAGTGTCACATAATCATCACATTCATCATGTTCTTAAGTGCAAATGAATATATTGGAGAAGAAATAGGCTTGAGTTAAATAGAAAAACAATAGTACTTTGCATTAATTCATGAGGAACAACAGAACTCCACACCTTAATCTGTGGGTGTAGAAACTCCACCATTGAAAATATATAGGAACAGAAGGTCCAGGCATGGCCGAATGGCCAGCCTTCCAAAGAGGGTTCAATCATCAAAACATGATTAAAAGATGAAAAAAGGATGATTAAAGGATCAAAATACAATAGCAAAAGGTCCTATTTATAGAGAACTAGTAACCTAGGGTTTACAGAAATGAGTAAATGATGCAGAAATCCACTTCTGGGCCCACTTGGTGTGTGCTTGGGCTGAGCATTGAAGCTTTCACGTGTAGAGACTTTTCTTGGAGTTAAACACCAGATTTTGTGCCAGTTTGGGCGTTTAACTCCAGCTTTTATGCCAGTTCTGGCGTTTTGACGCTAGAATTTTTATGCTGAACTGGAATGCCAGTTTGGGCCATCAAATCTGGGACAAAGTATGGACTATTATATATTGCTGGAAAGCCCAGGATGTTTACTTTCCAACAAAATTGAGAGCGCGCCAATTGGGCTTCTATAGCTCCAGAAAATCCACTTCGAGTGCAGGGAGGTCAGAATCCAACAGCATCTGCAGTTCTTTTTCAACCTCTGAATCAGATTTTTGCTCAGGTCCCTCAATTTTAGCCAGAAAATACCTGAAATCACAGAAAAACACAAATTCATAGTAAAGTTCAGAAATGTGATTTTTATTTAAAAACTATTAAAAATATAATAAAAAGTAACTAAAATATACTAAAAACATACTAAAAACAATGCCAAAAAGCGTATAAATTATCCGCTCATCACAACACCAAACTTAAATTGTTGCTTGTCTCCAAGCAACTGAAAATCAAATAGGATAAAAAGAAGAGAATATACAATAAATTCCGAAAACATCTATGAAGATCAGTCTTAATTAGATGAGCGGGGCTATTAGCTTTTTGGTTCTGAACAGTTTTGGCATCTCACTTTATCCTTTGAAGTTTAGAATGATTGGCATCTATAGGAACTCAGAATTCAGATAGTGTTATTGATTCTCCTAGTTCAGTATGTTGATTCTTGAACACAGTTACTTTATGAGTCTTGGCCGTGACCCTAAGCATTTTGTTTTCCAGTATTACCACCGGATACATAAATGCCACAGACACATAACTGGGTGAACCTTTTCAGATTGTGACTTAGCTTTGCTAGAGTCCCCAATTAGAGGTGTCCAGAGCTCTTAAACACACTCTATTTGCTTTGGACCATGACTTTAACCGCTCAGTCTCAAGCTTTTCACTTGACACCTTCACGCCACAAGCACATGGTTAGGGACAGCTTGGTTTAGCCGCTTAGGCCAGGATTTTATTCCTGTGGGCCCTCCTATCCACTGACGCTCAAAGCCTTGGATCCTTTTTATTTTACCCTTGCCTTTTGGTTTAAAGGGCTATTGGCTTTTTTTGCTTGCTTTTTCTTTTTCTGTCTTTTTCTTTTCTTCTTTTTTTTTCGCCATTTTTTTTCCGCAAGCTTTTCACTGCTTTTCCTTGCTTCAAGAATCAATTTTATGATTTTTCAGATTATCAAATAACATTTCTCCCTTTTCATCATTCTTTCAAGAGCCAACAATTTTAACATTCATGAACAACAAATTCAAAAATATGCAATGTTCAATCATTCATTCAAAAAATTAATTAAACTATTTAAAATTCGAAATTCATGTACTTCTTTTTATTTTGCAATTAAAAACATTTTTCATTTAAGAAAGGTGATGGATTCATAGGACATTCATAGCTTTAAGGCAGAGACACTAAGACACTAATGATCATGTAATAAGACACAAACATAAATAAACATAAAGCATAATTTTCGAAAAATAGAAAAATAAGAACAAGGAAATTAAAGAACGGGTCCACCTTAATGATGGCGGCTTGTTCTTCCTCTTGAAGATCTTATGGAGTGTTTGAGCTCCTCAATGTCTCTTCCTTGTCTTTGTTGCTCCTCCCTCATGACTCTTTGGTCTTCTCTAATTTCATGGAGGAGGATAGAATGCTCTTGGTGCTCCACCCTTAGTTGTCCCACATTGGAACTTAATTCTCCTAGGGAGGTGTTGATTTGCTCCCAATAGTTTTGTGGAGGAAAATGTATCTCTTGAGGCATCTCAGGAACTTCATGATGAAGAATTTCCTCATGCTCTTGTCCATAAGTGGGCTCTCTTGTTTGCTCCATCCTTTTCTTAGTGATGGGCTTGTCCTCATCAATGAGGATATCTCCCTCTATGTCAATTCCAGCTGAATTGCAGAGGTGACAAATGAGATGAGGGAAGGCTAACTTTGCCAAAGTGGAGGACTTGTCAGCCACCTTGTAGAGTTCTAGGGATATAACCTCATGAACTTCTACTTCCTCTCCAATCATGATGCTATGGATCATGATAGCTCGGTCTATAGTAACTTCAGACCGGTTGCTAGTGGAAATGATTGAGTGTTGGATGAACTCCAACCATCCCCTAGCCACAGGCTTGAGGTCATGCCTTCTTAGTTGAACCGGCTTCCCTCTTGAATCTCTCTTCCATTGAGCACCCTCTTCACAAATCTCTATGAGGACTTGTTCCAACTTTTGATCAAAGTTGACCCTTTTAGTGTAGGGGCGTGCATCTCCTTGCATCATGGGCAAGTTGAATACCAACCTTACATTTTTCAGACTGAAATCTAAGTATTTTCCCCGAACCATTGTGAGCCAATTCCTTGGGTCTGGGTTCACACTTTGATCATGGTTCTTGGTGATCCATGCATTGGCATAGAACTCTTGAACCATTAAGATCCCGACTTGTTGAATGGGGTTGGTGAGAATTTCCCAACCTCTTCTTCAAATCTCATGTCGGATCTCCGGATATTCGCCCTTTTTGAGCTTGAAAGGGACCTCGGGGATCACCTTCTTCTTGGCCACAACTTCATAGAAGTGGTCTTGATGCACCTTTGAGATGAATCTCTCCATCTCCCATGACTCGGAGGTGAAAGCTTTTGCCTTCCCTTTCCTCTTTCTAGAGGTTTCTCTGGCCTTTGGTGCCATAAATGGTTATGAAAAAACAAAAAGCAACACTTTTACCACACCAAACTTAGAAGGTTTGCTCGTCCTCGAGCAAAAGAAGAAAGAAGAGAGTAGAAGAAGAAAAAATAGAGGAGATGAAGGAGGGTTTAGTGGTTCCGCCAAGGGGGTAAGTAGTGTGTATGATGTGTGAAAATGAAGGAGTGAAGATTGGATTATATAGGAGCGGAGAGAGGGGTAGGGTTCGGCCATGTATGGGTGGGTTTGGGAGGGAAAGTGGTTTGAATTTGAATGGTGAGGTAGGTGGGGTTTTATGATGGATGGATGTGGATTGGTGAAGAGATTATGGAGAAGAGGGTAGGATTTGATAGGTGAGGGGTTTTTGGGGAAGAGGTATTGAGATGATTGGTGAAGGGTATTTGGGGAAGGTGTGAAGAAGAGAGAGAGATGAGGTAGGTGGGGATCCTGTGGGGTCCACAGATCCTGAGGTGTCAAGGATTTCTCATCCCTGTACCATGTTGGCGTGTAAACGCCCCCTTGATTGCCAATCCTGGCATTAAATGCCAGGTTGCTGCCCATTTCTGGTATTTAACGCCAGTTCTGTGCCCCTTTCTGGCATTAAACACCAGTTCTGTGCCCCTTTCTGGCGTTAAACGCCCCGAATGGTGCCAGACTGGGCGTTTAACGCCCATTCTACTATCCTTACTGGCGTTTAAACGCCAGTAAGCTTCTCCTCCAGGGTGTGCTATTTTTAATACTATTTTTTATTCTATTTTTGCTTTTTTTTTTGTAACTTCTCATGATCATCAACCTACAGAAAACATAAAATAACAATAGAAAATAAATAGATATAATAAAATTGGGTTGCTTCCCAACAAGCGCTTCTTTAATGTCAATAGCTTGACAGTGGGCTCTCATGGAGCCTCACAGATACTCAGAGCATGGTGATGGCCTCCCAACACCAAACTTCGAGTTTGAATATGGAGGCTCTATTTGACTCTGCATTGAGGGAAGCTTTTCATGCTTCCTCTCCATAGTTATAGAGGGAGATCCTTGAGCTTTAAACACAAGAGAGTCCTCATTCACTTGAAGGACCAATTCTCCTCTATCAACATCAATCACAGCTTTTGCTGTGGCTAGGAAGGGTCTGCCAAGGATGATGGATTCATCCATACACTTTCCAGTGTCTAGGATTATGAAATCAGCAGGGATGTAGTGGCCTTCAACCTTTACCAAGACATCCTCTACAAGTCCATAAGCCTATTTCCTTGAATTGTCTGCCATCTCTAGTGAGATTCTTGTAGCTTGTACCTCAAGGATCCCCAACTTCTCCATTACAGAGAGTGGCATGAGGTTTATACTTGACCCCAGGTCACACAGAGCCTTCTCAAAGGTCATGGTGCCTTTGGTACAAGGTATTGAGAACTTTCCAGGATCCTGTCTCTTCTGAGGTAATCTTTGCCTAGTCAAGTCATCCAGTTCTTTGGTGAGCAAGGGGGGTTCATCCTCCCAAGTCTCATCACTAAATAACTTGGCATTAAGCTTCATGATTGCTCCAAGGTACTTGGCAACTTGCTCTTCAGTAACATCTTCATCCTCTTCAGAGGAGGAATACTCATCAGAGCTCATGAACGGCAGAAGTAAATTCAATGGAATCTCTATGGTCTCTGTATAAGCCTCAGATTCCCATGGTTCCTCATTAGGGAATTCCTTGGAGGCCAGTGGACATCCATTGAGGTCTTCCTCAGTGGAAATCACGCCTCTTCCTCCTCTCCAGGTTTGGCCGTGTGGGTTATGTTGATGGCCTTGCACTCTCTTTTTGGGTTCTCTTCTGTATTACTCGAGAGAGTACCAGGAGGGAGTTCAGTAATTTTCTTACTCAACTGATCCACTTGTGCCTCTAAATTTCTAATGAAGGACCTTGTTTCAGTCATAAAACTTTGAGTGGTTTTAATTAGATCAGAGACTATGGTTGCTAAGTTAGAGTGGCTCTGCTTAGAATTCTCTGTCTGTTGCTGAGAAGATGATGAAAAAGGTTTGCTATTGCTAAACCTATTTCTTCCACCATTACTGTTGTTGAAGCCTTGTTGAGGCCTCTGTTGGTCCTTCCATGAGAGATTTGGATAATTTCTCCATGAAGGATTATAGGTGTTTCCATAAGATTCTCCCATGTAATTCACCTCTTCTATTGCTGGGTTCTCAGGATCATAAGCTTCTTCTTCAGATGAAGCTTCTTTGGTACTGCCTGTTGCTGCTTGCATTCTAGACAGACTCTGAGAAATCATATTGACTTGCTAGTCAATATTTTGTTCTGAGCCAATATGGCATTCAGAGTATCAATCTCAAGAACTCCTTTCTTCTGATTTGTTCCATTATTCACAGAATTCCTTTCAGAAGTGTACATGAATTAGTTATTTGCAACCATTTCAATGAGTTCCTGAGATTCTGTAGGCGTCTTCTTTAGATGAAGAGATCCTCCAGCAGAGCTGTCGAATGACATCTTGGACAGTTCAGACAGACCATCATAGAAGATACCTATGATGCTCCATTCTGAAAGCATGTCAGAAGGACACCTTCTGATTAATTGTTTGTATCTTTCCCAAGCTTCATAGAGGGATTCACCTTCCTTCTGTCTGAAGGTCTGGACTTCCACTCTAAGCTTACTCAATTTTTGAGGTGGAAAGAATTTGGCCAGAAAAGCACTGACCAGCTTTTCCCAAGAGTTCAGGCTTTCCTTAGGTTGTGAATCCAACCATATTCTAGCTCTGTCTCTTATAGCAAAGGGAAAAAGTATAAGCCTGTAGACCTCGGAATCAACCCCATTGGTTTTGACAGTGTCACAGATTTGCAAGAATTCAGCCAAGAACTGATGAAGGTCTTCCAATGGAAGTCCATGAAACTTGCAATTCTATTGCATCAGAGAAACTAATTGAGGCTTAAGCTCAAAGTTATTTGCTCCAATGGCAGGGATAGAGATGCTTCTCCCATAGAAGTTGGGAGTAGGTGCAGTAAAGTCACCAAGCACCTTCCTTGCATTGTTGGCATTGTTGTTATTTTCGGCTGCCATGGCTTCTTTTTGTTTGAAAATTTCTGTTAGGTCCTCTACAGAGAGTTGTGCTTTAGCTTCTTTTAGCTTTCTTTTTAAGGTCCTTTCAGGTTCAGGATCAGCTTCAACAAGAATGTCTTTGTCCTTGCTTCTGCTCATATGAAAGAGAGGAGAAGAAAGTATGGAATCCTCTATGTCACAGTATAGAGATTCCTTGAGGTGTCAGAGGAAAAGAAGAATAGAAGGAGAAGGTAGAGATGAGAATTCGAACTAATAGAGAGAGAGTCCGAATTGCTGATAGTGGAGGAGTGTTAGTCCTTAAATAGAAGGATGTGAGAAGAGGGGAAGAATTTTCGAAATTAAATTTAAAAAGATTTTGAAATAATTAAAAGAAATTTTGAAAAAATTGATTGATGATTTTCGAAAATTAAAATTGAGAAAGTAGTTAAGTGATTTTGAAAAAAGATTTTGAAATCAGAAATAAAAAAAAAGATATGATTGAAAATTATTTTGAAAAAGATGTGATTGAGAATATATGATTGAAAATCAATTAAAAAAAGAAATTTTTAAAATTAAAGTTGATTACTTGACTAACAAGAAATTAAAAGACATGATTCTTGAATTTAAAATTTGATCCTTTCTTAATAGGCAAGTAACAACTTGAAAATTTTGAATTAAATCATTAATCGTAGCAAGGATTTTCGAAAATAGAAAAAAATGGAAAGGATTTGATTTTGAAAAGATATGATTGAAAAGATATGATTTGAAAAAGATTTGAATTAAAAACAAAATCTTCCCTCTTGTGCCATCCTGGCGTTAAACGCCCAAAATGGTATCCATTCTGGCATTTAATGCCCAAAATTCTACCCTTTTGGGCGTTTAACGCCCAGCCAGGTACCCTGACTGGCGTTTAAACACCAGTTTTCCTTCCTCACTGGGCGTTTTGAACGCCCAGCTTTTTTTGTGTAATTCCTCTGCTGAATGTTCTGAATCTTCAATTCTCTATATTATTGAGTTGAAAAGAAATAGTTTTGAAAATTTTTGAATTTTTAGATAATAATAACAAAATGAAACTAAATCATGAAGAACTAAGATCGAATAAACAATGCATGCAAGACACCAAATTTAGAAATTTTTATATTAGAGACACTAATAAATTTAGAATACATATGAGAAACAACAAAACACACAAAAGAGAAGAATTTAAAGATCAGAGCAAGGAAATCATGAAGAACAACTTGAAGATTAATGAAGAACATAATGCATATATTCAAAAAATGCAAGAATAAAGACATGCAATTGACACCAAACTTAAAAATTGACACTAGACTCAAACAAAAAACGCAAAATATTTTTGGTTTTAAGATTTTATAATATTTTTTTTTGTATTTTTTTCGAAAATTATTTGGAAAAGAAAATAGAGACATTCAAAATTTTTAATAAGAATTCCAGGAATCATGCAATGTTAGTCTAAAGCTTCAGTCTAAAAAGATTAGACATGGCTAGCCAAGCTTCAATAGGACATTACATAGAACAGCTAAATTGATGTGAATCAATTAGCTCCTGTGATGAAAAAAGCATCATCTGAAACTCTAGAATTCATTCTTAAAAATTCTGAAGAACAAATATAAATTATATTTTTTTTGAAATTTTTTTTGAAAATAAAAAGAATAAAAACAAAAAGCTTAAAAATAAAATAAAATTACCTAATCTGAGCAACAAGATGAACCGTCAGTTGTCCAAACTCGAACAATCCCCGGCAACGACGCCATAAACTTGGTGCACGAAATTGTGATCATCAATGGCGCCAACAACTTGGTACGCACAATTGTAATCTCAACTCTTTGTCACAATTCCGCACAACTAACCAGCAAGTGCACTGGGTCGTCCAAGTAATAAACCTTACGTGAGTAAGGGTCAATCCCACGGAGATTGTCGGCTTGAAGCAAGCTATGGTCATCTTGTAAATCTCAGTCAGGCGGATTCAAATGGTTATGGAGAATTGATAATTAAAATATGAATAAAATATAAAATAAGATAGAGATACTTATGTAATTCATTGGTGAGAATTTCAGATAAGCGTATGAAGATGCTTTGTTCCTCCTGAACTTCTGCTTTCCTATTGTCTTCATCCAATCATTCATACTCCTTTCCATGGCAAGCTTTATGTTGGGTTTTACCGTTGTCAATGACTACCTTCTGTCCTCTCAGTGAAAATGGTCCAAATGCGCTGTCACCGCACGGCTAATCATCTGTCGGTTCTCGATCTTGTTGGAATAGGATCCATTGATCCTTTTGCGTCTGTCACTACGCCCAACACTCGCGAGTTTGAAGCTCGTCACAGTCATCCCTTCCCAGATCCTACTCGGAATACCACAGACAAGGTTTAGACTTTCCGGATCTCAGGAATGGCCGCCAATAGTTCTAGCCTATACCACAAAGGTTCTAATCTGAGGTTAGAAACCCAAGAGATACACATTCAAGCTTGTTTGCATGTAGAACGGAAGTGGTTGTCAGGCACGCATTCATAGGTGAGAATGGTGATGAGTGTCACATAATCATCACATTCATCATGTTCTTGAGTGCGAATGAATATCTTGGAGAAGAAATAGGCTTGAGTTGAATAGAAAAATAATAGTACTTTGCATTAATTCATGAGGAACAGCAGAGCTCCACACCTTAATCTATGGGGTGTAAAAACTCCACCGTTAAAAATACATAAGAACAAAAGGTCCAAGCATGGCTGAATGGCCAGCCTCCCAAAGAGGGTTCAATCATCAAAACATGATTAAAAGATGAAGAAAGGATTATTAAAGGATCAAAATACAATAGCAAAAGGTCCTATTTATAGAGAACTAGTAACCTAGGGTTTACAGAAATGAGTAAATGATGCAGAAATCCACTTTCGGGCCCACTTGGTGTGTGCTTAGGCTGAGCATTGAAGTTTTCACGTGTAGAGACTTTTCTTGGAGTTAAATGTCAGTTTTTGTACCAGTTTGGGCGTTTAACTCCAGCTTTTATGCCAGTTCTGGCGTTTTGACGCCAGAATTTTTATGCTGACTTGGAATGCCGGTTTGGGCCATCAAATCTGGAGCAAAGTATGGACTATTATATATTGCTGGAAAACCCATGATATCTACTTTTCAACGCAATTGAGAGTGCACCAATTAGGCTTTGGTAGCTCCAGAAAATCCACTTCGAGTGCAGGGAGGTCAGAATCCAATAGCATCTGCAGTCCTTTTTCAGCCTCTGAATCAGATTTTTGCTCAGGTCCCTCAATTTCAACAAGAAAATACCTAAAATTACAAAAAAATACCCAAACTCATAGTAAAGTTTAGAAAGGTGATTTTTATTTAAAAACTAATAAAAATATAATAAAAAGTAACTAAAATATACTAAAAACATACTAAAAACAATGCCAAAAAGTGTATAAATTATCCGCTCATTAGTACTCCCACTCCATGAAGTAATCCCAATTTGAATTCATCATACCCTAAAAAATACTCATAACCAAGCTCCAAGCAACAAGGGTGATAGCTCATAGAGAAAGTAAAAAATAAAAGCAAAAGACATTAACAAACAAGAAAAACAAACACCTAGATATTAACAAAAATGACCAAACAACCAAAAAGTAAGTTATTTTACACTATCAACATATTTACAACAACCAAAAGATAGCACTCAATTGCATCCCCGGCAATGGCGCCAAAAACTTGATAATGGCCTAAAGTGGGTTAGGAATTTTTCTCAAAGTGAGGTTAGCATTGCAAGTATAGTCTCAACCCAACAATCGACCAACATCAAAGTTTAGTATTTTCCAATAAAAGCAATTAACCAAGAGTAATGAAACCTCAGGTCATTCTCCCTCAGGATGCAATTGAAGTGTGTTACGCTCTTGGTTGTGAGGACAAAAGGGATTTTGGAATCAAAGAACAAAAAGATTAAAAGAACTAAGCAATAAAAGAACTAAGAAGTGATCAAAATTGATATTAATTCAAATTAAAAGGAACCTAGATCAAAACTTGGTAAAAGTGCTATAAATGCATAAATGAGCCTTGACTTAGGAATAAGAGGGTCCAAGGAATCCTATCATCGCCATAACCACAACTACGATAATTATGATGAGTCAATCTCACCTAGTCTACCCCTAACATCGAGGAGTAAGTTAAGCAAGCATAATTGACCTTAATCCATAAGTCCTAGCTAACTTATCAAACTAGTTGATAAAAAGCTAGCGTCAATGGAAACAAGAGTCAATTAACTACCCAAGAATTACCACTAAATGTCGGACATTATGACTCTAGTATCCTAAGAACTCAAATCCCATGCCAATGTGTGAAAGTCTACTCAAAATTACTAAGTGGCATTTTCACAAACACTTGGTGGGCATCTAACCAAAACATATAAAATTGCAAAGAAAAATAAAAACTATAACTAAAATATTCACAATATCAACAATAGACAATCAAACAAGCATATATAAAGCATAAGACATTAAATTCATCTATCAAAATTCCAAGAAACCAAAATTGCATATATAAACAAAGTATCTTGCAAAATCCAAAATCAAAGCTTGCTATAAAATGCTACAATGGAGATGGAAATGAAACCCTAAGAGAGAAATTCTACACTACTCCTACTCCTATCTTATGGAAGCTTCCTAATACTAATGAAAACTCAAACTAAACCTAATAAAACCTAATGCCTTCATATGTCTTCAATTCCGCATGATATAACACTTCCCATTCAGCATTGAGCCTTCAAAAACTGGGCCAAAGGCCCCAAAAATCGCGGATCACGTGTTTTATTAATGAAACCACGTGTAGGGACCTGTGCGTATGCATAGATGTGTGCGTACGCACACTTTGCTGTTTGTTCACCTGTGCGTACGCACAGAGGGTTGTGCGCACGCACACATGCTAGTTCCTTCTTGTGCGTATGCACAGATGCTTGTGCGCATGCACACTTGTCTGTGTGTAGTTTTCCTTGTTTTCTTCAAGTGTTCTCTCTTGTACATGGTTTCTTCCACTTTTGGCTATCCATTCTTGCCTCTATGACCTGAAATCACTCAACAAACATGTCACGACATCAAATGGAATAAAAGTAGAATTAAAATCACTAATTTAAGCGTAAAAATGCATATTTTCACATTTAAGTCCAATTAGGGATAAAACACGAAAGTATGCTATTTTGGTGATTAAGTGTGAGTTTATGTGATGAAATCCATTCAAATCAAGCTAAAATATAACGGAAAATATGGACTCATCATTGGCCTTAGAAATAGCCTTAGCAGAACTCTCCAAAACACAATTAGCTTCATCCAAGAAACTAAGTCCTCCATAAAAAACTTGGCAGTTCAAATGGGTCAATTAGTCAAATAGGTTGCCGAGAAGCCTACCAACACCTTCCCCAGTAACACACTTCTCAACCCAAGAGAATAATGCAAGGCCATGAGCAAGGAGAATGAAGATCAAACTGAGGCTATAAAGGAGGAGTTAAAAATGCAAGAGCAAGACCAAGAGGCCCCTGTACCAAGTGAAATTCCAATGAAAAAGGAGGTACTTGAGGAATACAAGAGAAGCAATGCAAGATCCTATGGAAGAATGTGAGGAAATCAAGCAAAGGAGTTTATACTCTCCAGTGAATTAGAGAACTCTCCACCCTCACACATGGAAGAAGAGGAAGATGCACAAACAAATGAGGAAGCCATGTACACTCCATGCTTGCACACTCCAATAATTAAGGAGGAAGCCATACAAGTCCCTTCAACTCTATGCATGCAAGCTTCTGAGAAGAAAAATCTGAATGCACCGGCCACATTTGAATTGAAGTCTTCTCCCCCAACACTTGAATATGCTTTCCTTAGTCCTAGTGAATTAGAAAATTGTATGGGGTTGCTTTTGTTGGGTACATTTTTTCTCCTCATATCTACTGAAGTCATTTCTCTTAACGAACTAGAAAAAGAGGAAGAAAATTCAAGAACCAACCATCAAGCTAATGACGTTAAAGAAGCGCTTGTTGGGAGATAACCCAACATTAGGTAATTTTTTTTCATTTTTCTTTTTGCTTTGCTTCATGTTGCATATGTATTTCATAGATTAAGTTTGGTGTTACTACACCAACATGATGCTTGCATTTCACTGGGTACTTGGTCCAACCTCTCATTGATTGTGTCACACTAAGTTTGGTATTTGACGGAGGATAAATGTCAGTAAGGAATTTCTCAATAAAACTGCATTGGAAGTATAGTTCTAAACTGACATACAATCCTCAGTCAACATTTAATTTGTTTGTCAATTAAGCAAACCCAATAAAAATAACCGAAGTATTTAAACCTCGGGTCTTCTCTCAAAGGAATTTCAGGGAAGTGTACTTATTATTGGTTTTGCGAAAGTATTTTTGGGGTTTTTGAATGATGAACAAGGAATGTAAATAACAAGAAAATAAACTAACAACTAAGAAAAGTCCTAGCAAGGGTTGAGAATTGGAATTCCTATCCTCATTATCATCGTCAATTGTGATGGTAATTGCCTTTTGCTCTCACTTAGTTAACCTCTAACAATTGAAGGAAATTCAAGTGAGCAAAATCAACTAAATTTCACAAGTCCTAATCAAAGACTAGATTTAGTGAAGCTCAAGCCAACTAGCAACTTTCAATCACCAATCAACAAGAGACTTTGACAATTCAAGAGTCTCCAAATTACTCAATCCAAGCCAAGAACACAAAAATCTATTTTAAAATCCAACCAAGCATTTTATCAAACACTTGGAAGACACAAAATAAAAACATAGAAAACTAACAAGATATAGTAAAATCCAAGACTAACAATTGCAAGAAAACAATAACAACAAATTAAAGAAAGTGACAATAACCATAAAATACCTTAATTGCATTAAAAGGAAATTGGAATCAACAAGGAGTCATGAATAATAAAGCAACAAGGTAAAGGAAACAACATATAAAATTAAGAAAGCAAAGAGGTAATAACAAGGAATTAAAAGAAGAACTTAAATCAAGATAAGAAGTAGAATCTAAACCTAGATGAAATTGAAGAAGAAATCCTAAACCTAGAGAGAAGAGAGAGCCTCTCTCTAGAATTTTACATCTAAAAACTAAAGTGTGTATGAATGAATGATTCGAATGCGCTCCTACTCCACTCCCCAGCCTCTTGTCTTCCTTTTTGGAGCTGAAATTGGGCCAAAAGCAGCCCAGAAATCGCCCCCAGTGTTTTCACTTTATTGCAGCACGTGACGCTCATCATATGTACGTGTCATTTGAACTCTGTACTGGCCACGTGTACGCGTCAGGCACGCGTACGCTTCAGCCATGCGTACTTGTCGACACCAGCTTCTCAAATATTTAATTCTTTGTGTTTCTTCCACTTTTGCATGCTTCTTTTCCATCCTCTAAGCCTTTCCTGCCCTATAAACCTGAGATCACTTAACGCACATATCACGACATCAAATGGTAATAAGAGAGGATTAAAAATTAGTAATTTAAAGGCCTAGGAAGCATGTTTTCAATCATAGCACAAAATTAGGAAGGAAACTTAAAAACGCAATTTACATGAATAAGTGTGAGAATAGTTGACAAAATCCACTCAATTCAATCCACAATATACCATAAAATAGTGGTTTATCAATTTTTCCACACTTAAATATTAGCATGTCCTCATGCTAAGCTCAAGGGAAGCTATAAAGAGTGAAAGAAAAATGGTAGGACTTATGCAATGTGACTTATCTATATGAATGTAACTACATGCTAAATGCTTCTACCTACTTAGTTAAAAGTAAATCAACCTCCAAGAATATATGAACAAGTAGAGCTAGATCATGTGATGATTCAAGAATTGCACTAATTCAAATCATAAAATGAAGTATAAATATACTTGCAGAAGAAAGCTCATGAAAGCCGGGAACACGGATTGAGCATCAAACCCTCACCGGAAGTGTATCCGCTCTAATTGCTCAAGTGTTTAAGGATCGATTCTCTCAATTCTCTACTAATCTTGCTTTCTAAGGCTTGCTCTTCTTCAACCAATCAACAGAAATTTAAAGCATGAATACACATATCAAGAGGTCTTTTCATGGGTTGTAACGGGGTTAAGGCCAATGTAGGAATGTATTTGGTTAAGTGGACTAAAATCTGAATCCTTGATTAACATAAACTTCCCCATATAACCTAAGGCAATCCATGTAATTAAAATACAAAACCTAACTATCCATTAACTATGTTTTCCACATATTCATGCATCCCAAATTTGAGTACAATACATATGCATTGCTACCACCATTTACTTTGGGGCATTTTGTCCCCTTTTTATTATTTTTTTCTCTTTTTTTCTTCCTTTTATTTTTTCTTTTTATTTTTCTTTTTCTTTTTATTCTTTTTATATACGTGGTGGATAATATATATATATATATATATATATATATATATATATATATATATGATTAAGGTATTGAATGCAAGAATATGTGCTCAACTATCTTTTTCACATTTTCACAAAAATATACAATACCTAATTCCCAAACCAGATGTTCCCATACCTAATTTCTCCACACTTAAATCATGCACTCTCTCACTAGTCTAAGCTAACCAAGGATTCAAATTAAGGACATTTATTATTTTCTGCTTAAAGTTAATGATGTGCTAAAATAGAGAACAAATGGGGTAAAATAGGCTCAACATTGGTTTGCAAAGGATGATGAAAAGGTAAGGCCATATGGGTATGTGAGCTTAGTGAAACAAAGGCCTCAATCACATAAATGCATTCATACATCAAATAATGGAAATATAAAATCAAGTAAGACAAAGATCACAACCTTAGAGAGAACAACAAACACCAAAATAAAATATTAGTTGATAAGATGGAACCAATCAATAGGCTCAAAATCTCACTAGGCTTGTGTGTTCTAGCTCTAAAATCATATTCCAAAATAAATTTCTTCAAGCAAGTTCAAAAGTTTTAATTCAAATGAGTGAAATGCCCTAGAACAGTTTATTGGAAAAGAAATCATCACTTCAACCAAGTAGTGGTAAAATATGCACAAACTTTAACTATAATGCAATCTATCATGCAAATGACTAACTAACAGAGAAGATTAAGAATTGGTGTTGGTGAAAGGAAGTAATTACCCACGGAAGTCGGTCTCGACCTCCCCACAATTAAAGATTGCACCGTCCTCGGTGCATACAAAGATGAGCAAAGTGGATTAGGGTGGGTTGCTACAACTGATAAGCTTCTTCAAAGGATTGTGCAGAGGGACTTATCGTTCACCCGATTTAGAAGCCTTTCCCTTCTTGGTGGCTAGCCTGAAAGGGGAGAAAAGACGAAAGAGAAACAAGTCCCGGGGCACCAAAACAATGCAAGAAATATTCAACAGTTGAGTAAGAAAATTCAACACCAATGGAAAGATAGCAAACTTAGAAAAGAAAATAAGAACAAGCACAAAGTCAAAATGCAATAAATGAAAGGATGCGAGTACAATAGACAAAAGAAAATGAAAGGGGATAGAGAGGAAAAGTGAAAGGAATGAAGAAGAAGAAAGGTAGAAAGAAAGAAGAAGGAGAGAAGAAAGAAGAAAGAAATGGGAGAAGAGATGCGACGCGTAAGCGTCGTCCACGGGCACGCGTGGATAGCAGAATGAGGAGGCAGCGCGTACGCGTCAGTCACACGTACGCATGAGAAGCAAAAAAGAGAAGGTGAGGCGTACGCGTCAGTCACGCGTACACGTGGAGACTTTTCATGCTCCTCACAAAGCACTCGCATGGTTCCATCGTAATTCTCTGGTTTTTATACTATGCAGTAGCAGCAACCCAGCGACGCATACCTGTCGCTCACGCACACGCGTGGGAAGGGAAAATTGTCGGGTGACACATACGCGTGGGGTGGTTTTTACGCCCCCCCCCCCTTTTTTTTAGAACAAAGGCAAATATGCATAATTTAAAAGTATCACACACATCGAATGAAACATAGCGAAGCAAAGAAGTAAAAAGGCTATAGAAAATGAAGATCATACCATGGTGGGTTGTCTTCCACCTAGCACTTTTAGTTATTGTCTTTAAGTTGGACATGTTGGTGAGCTCCTTGTTATGGTGGCTTGTGCTTGTACTCATCCTTGAACTCCCAAGAGTGCCTGATCTTCAAGTGGTTGTGAGAATTTCCAGCCAATTTTTCCAAGGCTTGGTGAGGTTCTCTACAAGATATGAGCTCCCAAAGTTGATCCTCTTGTATGCCAGGATCCCAAACCTTGTTTTTACACCTATGTTCAAGTTGATCATCACAATTCCAATTGGGTGGTTTACAATCCGAATTCTCCTTCAAGAACCCAAATAACTTCCTAGACCCAAGCAATCTAGCTCTACACAACCTTTTCATTTAGATTTTGAACATGCAATCATAATGAGCTTTGAATGGCAATTCCAACCACTTACCATCTCCCTTTTGCTCTTAAAGCCACAAAGAGCTCTAAGTTGTCCATCCGTCACAAGCAAACCATATTCAAGCAAGAAATTAGAGCTTAAGGGTAAGAATTTTACCCACTTGAATATTGTGTTGGATAGTGATGGCTTGGGAAAAGGTGTTTCCAATGATGTTGCAAGCTCCACTCCCTTGTACTCTTCCTTGATAACTTCCACCTCTTGACACGCTTCCTTCACTGCAACTAATGACATGTCATCATGTCATGTTTTTCTATGCTTTTTCATACAAGAAATTGATAATTAGTGCTTAAATATTGCATTCTTTTGTGCTTAAATGGTATAGTTCCTTGATCTTTTGATTTTATAAATTTTGTAGGAAATAAGTGGAAAAAGAAGCAAAATAGCACAAAATCAGCTCAAAAGAAGAAAAAAAGGATTTTGGGGCACACTTTGAAGTTGAGCACGCTTTGGAACCTTAGGCTACGCTTTTAAAAGCGTGGCCCATGACCATGAAGCCTTGGCATATGCATTAATGCCTTATGCATGCATTATCATGATTTAATACCTAAAGCATGCATGCATGAAATATTTAATGCTAAGGCGTTAAATGCCAACTAAGGATTGAATGCTACGGCATTAATAAAGCCATGGAATATTTAACTAAGGAAAACATGCATGAAGCATTAAATTTTTAATACCAAGAGAGAATGAATGCTACGGCATTAGTAGTTAAGCAAATGAAAGCATTGGCATTATTTTATAAAGTCATGGAAGCATGCATGTAAAGTTAAAAGGAAGCAACGTAGCGCTCGACAAAGCCAAGGAGAAACAAAGGAGCGCTATGTGAATTTATTTAACTTTCTCGGGCATTCTGAATCAAGGAAACTAAGCAATGAGCGCTACGTTAATTGTTGCAACGGAGCGCTTCATCAAAGCCAAGGGGGAAGCACCAAGGTTCGAAGAGGGAACCAAAGCACAAGGGAGCGCTACGTTCAATTCATCAACTAAGCGCTATGAAGCTTGGTTCGAAGGAAGCACAATGGGCTAAAGGAGCTCTACGTTACCTTTTATCACTGAGCGTTCCACTGGAGCATGGCTCCAACCAAATTCGAACCAAATGCACCCTGACTCAATTAAACAAAGCCAATCCGGATCCACTCTTCTTCAAACCGAAAGCAAGCAAAGCCCATGGACATCACTCAAAGGCACAAGAAACAATTAGATTAGGAATTTCATTTAATTGTAATTTGTTTTCAATTTCAATTTCATTTTCATCTTGTAAAGCCTATATAAAGGCATCAATTCCTTTTCATTAAAAAGGCTGGCTCTGCTAGAGAGCAATAGGAGTAGAGTAGAATAGAGAATTCTCTTTGAAACACTTTTATTATTCTGCATTTTTACATTTCAAGTATTGAATTCAAATTGGCTTACGCAAGTTTCAAATTCCTTCTTCTGCAATTTCCTTTCTGTTTTGATCGAGAGAGCAATTGAGCTCTTGGCTTGCTTTCTGTTTTAGCTCTTTCAAGAGAAATTGTTAATTTCTCTTTGAGATTTGAGAATTGATCTAAGTCTTCTTGCTGGTTTACTTTTCTGCTACAATTTCCTTCTTTGCAATTTTTACTTTCTGTTTCTATTGCTCCCAATTTACTTTCCTGCACTTTTGTTCCTCTGCACTTTCTGTTTCTTTTGCTCCCAATTCACTGCTATTTACATTCTGTTGCTTCAATTTCACATCAAATTCACCAATGTTAGCTTGACTAGAATAATCACCCACTAAAGTTGCTTGATCCATCAATCCCTGTGGGATCGACCTCACTCTAAGTGAGTTTTACTACTTGATGCGACCCGGTACACTTGCAGGTGAGTTTTTGGTGAGGAATTGCATTTTCACCCATCAGCAACCTCTTCCTTATCAAGTTCTTCTAATTCTTCCCCATCACTCAAGTCATAAGTTGGAGGTTGAGAAAAGTCTACCTCAACATCACTTTCAGATTCACTCGGAGAAGGTTCTTCATACTCAAGGGGTTCAATTGCGGATGCAAGTTCATCACTAGGAGGATGTGATGTTGGATCTTCATCACCAAAGGAACTTGTTTCTTGCTTTTTCCTTCCAATTCTTCATGGGAAACATACCTTGAAGGTTGTGCACTATCCTCCTCAACATCCAATTCAAGCTTCTTTGAGGAATACTCTACAACTCTAGATTTCCATGGAGGTTCAGCATCTCCCAAGTCTTCAACCACTTCCTCATCTTCGATAATTTTGTCTTTCTCCACTTGATCTAGTACAAAGTCCCATTACTTGTTTTCCACCAGAGTTTCTAATCTCTCCTTCATGCTATGCTCTTCAATTGATTCTCCACATGTGGTCATTGATGAGATATTTTGGTGAGAAACGAATCTTTTCCAAAACATCATAAAACTAACCGGCAAGTGTACCGGGTCGTATCAAGTAATAAAAACTCACGGGAGTGAGGTCGATCCCACAAGGATTGAAGGATTGAGCAATTTTAGTTTAGTGGTTGATTTAGTCAAGCGAATCAAGTGTTGGTTGAGTGATTTGTGACTTGCAGAATGTAAATTGCATGAAATTAAAGAAAGCAGGGAATTAAATTGCTGAATCTTAAAGAACAAGAAATTAAATGGCAGAAACTTAAAGTGCAAGAAATGTAAATTGCGGAATCTTAAAGTGCAAGGAATATAAATTGCTTGAAATGTAAAGGGAATTGGGGAATGGATTTGCAGAATTTAAACAAGGAAAAACTAAATTGCATCAAACAGAAGAGGGAAAGGGAATTGGGATTAAACCGGATCTTGAAACAGTAAAGTAAATGAACAGAAAAAGCAATAAGCAGGGAATTGAAATGAGAAATTCAGATCTCAGGACCCAGAGACTAGAAAACCAAGTCTAGATCTCAATGCCTTCCTAGATCCAACAAGAACAATAGCAAGGAAATTGTAAATTGCAAAGAGAATAGATGAAGTAAGTAACAGAAACAGAAATGCTAATTCAATTAACAGTAAAGGAAACAGAGAGATCCAAGATTGAGATTGAAACAGAATTTCTTCAATTCTCCAATCCAAGATCCAAGACAAAAGTCAAATGAAATTGAAAGCAATGAAAGCAAGAAATTAAAGTTCACTCAAGTTCAAAAGCTCTTCGAAAACTATTATGAAAATTCTAAAAGGAAAGCTCTAAAAGAAAACTCTCCCGAAAAAGCTCTCTAAACAAATTGAATTCTATCCTATTTATACACTTTCCAAAATGATCTTCAAGCCTTGAGTTGGGCCTTTGTTCTTGGTGGAATTGGGTTGAAAGAGGCCTTGGTTGATTGCTCTTGAAGATTGAAGAAGAACCGAAGTGAACCAATTGAACCGGAAATGGAGTTAGCCAACGTTGGTCTTCAACGTTAGGGTCAAAGTTAGGGGTCTAACTTTGACCCTAACTTTTCATATCAGCAAACCACATTCTTCTGGTTTAGACGTTGGCGCCAACGTTAGGGGTCTAACTTTGACCCTAACGTTGGCCTTGCTTGGTGTGATTGGTGCCAACGTTAGCCTCCACGTTAGGGGGCTAACGTTGGCGCAAACGTTGCCTACTCCCCCATTGTGATTTAAGTGCCAACGTTAGCCTCCAAGTTAGGGGGCTAACGTTGGCGCAAACGTTGGTAGCCCAGGGAGAAACTCTCAAGTTCCAACGTTAGCCTCCAAGTTAGGGGGCTAACGTTGGAGCTAACGTTGGCTACTTCCAAAGAGTGATTCATATGCCCAACGTTAGCCTCCAAGTTAGGGGGCTAACGTTGGGGCTAACTTCATGCAACCCGGTTCAATTTTCACTTATTCCATTGTCCTCTCTTCACTCCTAGCCATTCCTCTTTGCTTCAACCTTTCTCCAAGCCTTCTTCACCTATCATTGATCAACCAAACTAATCAAAGTTTTGCTCAAAATCATGAGGTATTCAATCTTCCACAATATGCAACAAATATAGTTCAAAACCTCATGAAATGGCATGAATTCACATATGGTTGGTTCAATCAAGGGAAACATGAAAATCTACTCAATTAGCTTGCTTGTAGCTTAAGAAAGTGCATAATTCTAATGAAAACAAAAGAAAAAGACTAGCTAAAATGGGCTAGGATGACTTGTCATCACAACACCAAACTTAAAGCTTGCTTGTCCCCAAGCAAGAAATGAATTTATTAAGAAGAAAGAATGAAATGGAAGAGGAAGTTCATGCTAGCAAAGTGTTATTGATAGTTCATGGGGTTTTATGTGGATATGCAAATGCTCACTTCTTATTGACTCCTAGGCCTAGAAAGTTTCCTTCAAGTTTCAAGTGACATACTGCTATGACCTCTCATTATTCCTTTATCCTTGGCTATTACTTTATTCAAAAGCTTTATTTGAGTGTCATGTGTAGCAAGTTCATTTTCTTTTTATACTTGACACATTATTCACCATAGACACTTGGCTCACATTCCTTCTTAAAACATTGATGCCCAGCACCTCTTTGGGCTACTAAATGCTTTGTAGTTAGGTTGCTCTTGATAGTGGATTTTCAGCTGATGATCCCGGGTTAGTTAACCCAAGTCACCAAGTGTTGAGGCACTCCTAAGAGCTTACTAATCCAAGCAGATCCTAGTACAAAAACATCACAGGCATATATTTCAGAGTTCAAGCTATTGGTGTCCAGCTTTATTTCTTTTTGTTTTTCTTTTGTTTTGCCACCTTTTAGCTTTCTTTGTTCTTTCTTTCTTTTTTTTGTTTTTCTTTCTAACCAAGGAATTCTATTCAATTGAGATTCATAGACAATAGGCCACTCTCTACTTAGAAGGAGATATCTTAGCTCTTTATTCACTAAAGTGAGTTATAATGCAATCACACACACCACCACTTACTTTTATTCCACTTCTAACTAACAGAGACCATTTCACTTCACATTCAAACTGTTCTTTTATTAAATTTAAAGATGCAGGGGACAACACATACTTCTTGTTAAGTGAAAATGAACACACAAGCCAACACATAAAAAACCAGCCTACAAAAACATAATTGATGCATACTACACTAACAGTTTCTGTTAAAATGGGCATATTCATACTTCCAAATTTGAGCAATTCAATACTGATGGAGTTAAATGACAATACAACCTCTTGGTGGCTCCTTCTTCTTTCATCTCAGCTAATGGTGAGTAGTCCTCCCATAAGAGTGATTGATTTTCTGCAGTGTTAATGGAAGTTGCTTGTTTCTCAAGCCCTTATGTGATTTGTTAGTGTGCAAGACTTTCTTGTAGGCGTTTGAACTTACTTTGGTGTGTGAACACCAAACTCAGTCTCTTGCCATGTTTCTTATCCATAACCATATGTGAAAGCTTAAATCTTCGCTAAAGGTAATAAAATTGAAAACTAGAAACAGACAATGCTTAAATGATTTGTCAGATTGCTTGGAGCTGGTAGCTCTTTATATAGAAAGTGAGAATGTGCTTTTAAGTAAGATTTTGGTGGAACACCAAACTTAGAATCCTTCATTCTCCCTTAATATGTTTTGGTGTGAAACACCAAACTTAGCTCCTTGCAATACATACTACTCATTTAACCTTTTTATTGAACTAACTATGAAAGAAAAGTACCTCCGGTTGGGTTGCCTCCCAACAAGCGCTCTTTTATTGTCACTAGCTTGACATCTTTCAATTCTTTTTAAGAGGGCTGTAGGTGTTGAACCTCTTTTTCCTTAACCCATTGTCCTCCTAAGTACAACTTTGCTCTGTGCCCATTCACAGTGAATTGATTCTTTGTTGCCTCATCTAGCAGTTCAATATTCCCATAGGGAAAAATCTTTGTCACCAAGTATGGGCCAGTCCACTTAGACTTCAGTTTGCCAGGGAAGATTTTAAGCCTTGAATTATACAGGAGTACTTGTTGTCCAGGCTTGAATTCCTTCTTTGTGATCTTCTTGTCATGCCACTTCTTAGCTTTCTCCTTGTATATCTTCGCATTTTCATAAGCTTCCAGTCTGAATTCATCCAGTTCATTTAGTTGTAACAACCTTTTTTTTCCTGCAGCTTGGGGGTCAAGGTTGAGGAGTTTAGTGGCCCAAAAAGCTCTATGTTCAAGCTCTACAGGGAGGTGGCAGGATTTGCCATACAATAGCTGAAAGGGTGACTTGCCAATAGGAGTTTTAAAAGCTGTCCTATATGCCCACAGTGCATCCTCTAGCTTTCTAGCCCAATCCTTTCTTGTGATTCCCACTGTTTTCTCTAGGATCTTCTTTAATTCTCTATTTGCAAGTTCAGCTTGGCCGTTAGTCTGAGGGTGGTAGGGTGTGGCTACTTTGTGAATTACTCCATATTTGTGAAGGAGTTTCTCCATTTGTTTGTTGCAAAAGTGACTACCACCATCACTAATAAGACTTTTGGGCACTCCAAACCTAGTGAAGATGTGCTTTTTGAGGAATTGGAGGACGATCTGTGCATCACAGGTGGTTGTGGCTATAGCTTCTACCCATTTTGAGACATATTCCACTGCTACCAGGATGTATCTAAAAGAATAGGAAGGAGGAAAAGGCCCCATGAAATCAATTCCCCACAGATCGAACAATTCTAATTCCAAGATAAAATTTTGAGGCATCTCATTCCTTCTTGTTAATCCTCCTGCTTTCTGGCATTCATTACATTGGTGTACATATCTTCTGGCATCCTTGAAAATAGTTGGCCAATAGAAGCCACTCTGTAGTATTTTTGCGGCTGTTTTTTCTGGGCCAAAGTGTCCACCATAAGCTGAACCATGACAATGCCACAAGATGTCCCTCACTTCACTTTCAGGAATACACCTCCTGATCACTCCATCAGAGCATCTCTTGAATAAGAAGGGTTCATCCCATAAAAATTTCCTTGCTTCTTTAATCAACTTCTTCACTTGTTGCTTAGAGAATTCTTGCGGTATCTTCCTTCCCACTTTGTAATTTGCTATGTCAGCAAACCAAGGTGCTTGATGGATCTGCAGAAGGTGCTCATCTGGGAAGCTTTCATTTATTGGCTGGGATGCTTTTTGATTTGTTTCATGTGGTAGTCTTGACAGATGATCAGCGACCTGGTTTTCAGTGCCCTTCCTATCTCTTATTTCAATGTCAAATTCTTGTAGAAGCAGTATCCACCTGATGAGTCTTGGTTTAGCATCCTGTTTTGACATCAAATACTTAAGTGCAGCATGATCAGTATAAACTACAACCTTCGATCCTATCAGATATGATCTAAACTTATCAAATGCATAGACTACAGCTAGCAACTCTTTTTCTGTTGTAGTGTAATTTCTTTGGGCCTCATTCAACACTTTACTTGCGTAATATATGACATGATGCAAATTCCCCTTCTTTTGCCCAAGTACAGCACCAATTGCAATGTCACTTGCATCACACATGAGTTCAAAAGGTAATCCCCAATCTGGGGGTGTGATTATTGGTGCTGTTGTGAGTTTATTTTTTAAAGTTTCAAATGCATGCTGACAGTTTTCATCAAAAACAAAAGGGTTATCAAGCATTAACAGATTACTTAAAGGTTTGGCTATTTTTGAAAAGTCCTTGATAAACCTTCTGTAAAATCCGGCATGCCCCAAGAAACTTCTAACAGATTTCACATTAATTGGTGGAGGGAGTTTTTCTATAATCTCAACTTTTGCCTTATCAACCTCTATCCCTTTTCTTGAGACTTTATGGCCAAGAACAATTCCTTCGGGTACCATAAAATGGCATTTCTCCCAGTTTAAAACCAAATTAGTTTCTTGGCACCGTTTCAAGACAAGAGTTAAATGGTTTAGGCAAGCATTGAAATTATCACCAAAAACAGAGAAGTCATCCATGAAGACTTCTAAAAATTTTTCGACCATATCAGAAAAAATGGAGAGCATACACCTTTGAAATGTGGCAGGGGCGTTGCAGAGCCCAAAAGGCATCCGCCTATACGCAAAAACTCCAAATGGACATGTGAAGGCAGTTTTCTCTTGGTCCTTGGGGTCTACCACGATTTGATTATACCCAGAATATCCGTCCAAGAAACAGTAATAGGCATGGCCGGCTAACCTTTCCAGCATCTGATCAATGAATGGGAGAGGGAAATGATCCTTCCTGGTGGCATCATTCAATCTTCTATAGTCTATGCACATTCTCCACCCAGTCACTGTTCTAGTAGGGATCAACTCATTCTTCTCATTAGTGATGACTGTCATTCCTCCCTTCTTTGGTACAACTTGAACTGGGCTTACCCATGGGCTGTCAGATATTGGGAATATTATCCCTGCATTCCACAACTTCATTACTTCCTTCTGGACAACTTCCTTCATTGTAGGATTTAGCCTTCTTTGTGGTTGAACCACTGGTTTGGAATTATCTTCCAAGAGGATCTTATGCATACATACTGCAGGGCTGATTCCCTTCAGATCATCAATGGTCCATCCTAAAGCATCTTTGTGAGCTTTGAGTACATCAAGAAGTTCTCCTTCTTCCTTCTTTGACAGGGATGAATTAATGATTACTGGGAGGCTCTCCGATGTGCCAAGGAATGCATATTTGAGATGGGTGGGTAAAGGTTTCAATTCTTGTCTTCGTACATCTTCTTTCTTATCTTGCCTTTCATATTGCTCAGTAAAGGTCTCAGCCACTTGTTCCTCTGTTGTTTCTTGATTTCCTTCTTGCTCTTGAAACTTTTCTTCCAAAGTTTCTTCCACCAAACTATCTATCATATCCACTCTCACATAATCTTCTTGCTCAGGAGCGTTTTGCATTGATTTGAACACATTTATAATTATTTGTTCATTATGGACCCTGAAGGTCATTTCTCCTTTTTCAACATCAATGATGGCCCTTGCTGTGTGTAGAAATGGCCTTCCCAGAATGATTGAGTCGTTTCCTTCTTCTTCGGTATCCAAAATTACAAAATCTGCTGGGAAGATAAACTCCCCAATATTTACTAACAGATTCTCCACAATTCCATTAGGTGTCTTGATTGATCTGTCAGCCATGACTAGCGACATCCTGGTGGGTTTAAGTTCTTCTATGGCAAGTTTTCTCATCATTGAGAGAGGCATTAAGTTGATGCTGGCACCCAGGTCACAGAGGGCCTTGTTGAGAATTATCTTGCCAATAGTGCATGAGACTACAAAGCTTCCCGGATCCTTAAGTTTTGGTGGAATACCCCGTTGGATTACAGCACTGCATTCCTCTGTGAGTAATATGGTTTCCCTTTCAAGCCAACTTCTTTTCTTGTTGATAAGATCCTTCAGAAACTTGGAATATAGAGGCATTTGCTCAAGTGCTTCGGCCAAGGGAATGTTGATTTCCAGCTTCTTAAAAATCTCAAGGAATTTGTGAAAATGCTTGTCATTAATCTCTTTGTTGAACCTCTGAGGGTATGGCAAGGGAGGAGTGAAGTTATTTCCCTGCCTTTGGTCCTTAGTTGGTCCTTCAATTACTTCCTTCCCCTTTCTTGATTTTTGTGGCTGATCTTCTTTTTCTTGAACTTGATTCTGAGTTGGCTTGCTTGCTGCCTCCTTCTTGTCATTGACTTTCTCTTCTTCAGCTTGTTTCTTGTCACTTTCCTTTGGCTTCTTGGTTGCTTCTTCATTTTTCACCAAGACTTTTCCACTCCTCAATTGTATTGCCTTGCATTCTTCCTTAGGATTTGGGATTGTGTCACTTGGCAGTGAGCTTGAAGATTTCTCAACAGAAATCTGTTTGGAGATTTGCCCAATTTGCCTCTCTAGGCTCTTCATGGAGGCTTCATGGTTCTTGGTTGTCATTTCTTGGTGTTTCCACATTTTGTCTATCAAGGTTTCCAAGTTGGTGAGTCTGTGAGATTCAGGTGATGCTTGTGGTGGGTTGTGAAATGTGGATGGTGGATGGTAGACATTTTGGTTGGTGGGTTGGTTATTAGATTGGTAATGGTTGGGGTTGGAGTAGTTGTTTTGAGGTTTTCTGTAGGGGTTTTGGTTGGTTTGCTGCTGGTTGTGGTTTTGGTTGTTTCTTAAAGTGTTTTGGTTTGAGTTTCTCTGCCATGGTTGTTGATTTTGGTTGTGATTGTCTCCCCACCTAAGGTTTGGGTGGTTCTTCCAAGAAGGGTTGTAAGTGTCACCATATACTTCATTTGGCCCAGAATTTTGGTTGTGCATGTACTGGACTTGTTCTTGTTGTTGCTCCTCTTGAGTCTCTTCACTCTGACCCCATGTGGTTGATGGCTGGCTAGTGTTGACTGCTGCAACTTGGAGACTGTCAATCCTCTTAGCCATTTGCTCAAATTGTTGTTGAAATTGCTGCTGCATCATCTTGTTTTGAGCTAGGATTGAATCCACTCCGTCTAGTTCCATTACTCCTCTTCTTTGTGATGGTTGGCGGCTTCTTTGATGAGCAAAGAAATATTGATTGTTGGCCACCATGTCCACAAGATTCTGAGCTTCCTCAGCAGTTTTCATTAGTTGTAGTGAACCTCCAGCAGAATGATCTAATGCCTCCTGAGATTTCAATGTCAGGCCTTCATAGAAATTTTGCAGCACATCCCATTCATTGAACATCTCTGGAGGGCACTTTCTGATTAAGGCTTTGTACCTCTCCCATGCTTCATACAAGGATTCAGCATCTAATTGTGTGAATGTCTGCACCTCAGTTTTCAGCCTGATGACTCTCTGGGGTGGATAGAATTTGGCTAGAAATTTAGCCACCAAGTCATCCCAACTAGTGATACTTGCTTGGGGAAAAGTTTCAAGCCATTGTGCAGCCTTATCCCTTAATGAGAACGGGAACAGCAGAAGCTTGTAAGTCTCAGGATTCACACCATTGGATTTGACAGTGTCACAGATCCTCAAGAAGGTAGATAGATGTTGATTTGGATCCTCCAATGGTCCTCCTCCAAATGAGCAGTTATTCTGGACCAATGTGATGAGTTGTGGCTTCAGTTCAAAGTTATTTGCATTGACATTAGGGGTGAGAATGCTGCTTCCACAATGTCTAGCATTTGCAAAAGTATAGGAAGCCAATACTCTCCTCTGTTGTGGTGGATTATTAACTCCTTCTCCTGGATTAGATGTATCTCCTTCCATCTCGTGGTATTCTTCCTCAGATTCTTCTTCTCCAACAATACTTTTCCCTCTTTCGGCTCTTCTTAACCTCCTGAGAGTTCTTTCGTCTTGTTCATGAAAATTGGGTATGGCTCTTTGTGTACCTGACATACAAGCAGAACATAAGAGCACACAAACCAGTGATACTTCAATCTACTGCTAGAATGAAGTTTTAGTTAGCTTAAGCAAAAATTCAAACAGTTAGTGGGTTAATCAAAAGTTAAAGAAAAATAAAGAAAAAGTGCTTGATCTAGATTACCACCTCACTTAATCATTGTCAATCTAATCAATCCCCGGCAACGGCGCCAAAAACTTGATGAGATATTTTGGTGAGAAACGAATCTTTTCCAAAACATCATAAAACTAACCGGCAAGTGTACCGGGTCGTATCAAGTAATAAAAACTCACGGGAGTGAGGTCGATCCCACAAGGATTGAAGGATTGAGCAATTTTAGTTTAGTGGTTGATTTAGTCAAGCGAATCAAGTGTTGGTTGAGTGATTTGTGACTTGCAGAATGTAAATTGCATGAAATTAAAGAAAGCAGGGAATTAAATTGCTGAATCTTAAAGAACAAGAAATTAAATGGCAGAAACTTAAAGTGCAAGAAATGTAAATTGCGGAATCTTAAAGTGCAAGGAATATAAATTGCTTGAAATGTAAAGGGAATTGGGGAATGGATTTGCAGAATTTAAACAAGGAAAAACTAAATTGCATCAAACAGAAGAGGGAAAGGGAATTGGGATTAAACCGGATCTTGAAACAGTAAAGTAAATGAACAGAAAAAGCAATAAGCAGGGAATTGAAATGAGAAATTCAGATCTCAGGACCCAGAGACTAGAAAACCAAGTCTAGATCTCAATGCCTTCCTAGATCCAACAAGAACAATAGCAAGGAAATTGTAAATTGCAAAGAGAATAGATGAAGTAAGTAACAGAAACAGAAATGCTAATTCAATTAACAGTAAAGGAAACAGAGAGATCCAAGATTGAGATTGAAACAGAATTTCTTCAATTCTCCAATCCAAGATCCAAGACAAAAGTCAAATGAAATTGAAAGCAATGAAAGCAAGAAATTAAAGTTCACTCAAGTTCAAAAGCTCTTCGAAAACTATTATGAAAATTCTAAAAGGAAAGCTCTAAAAGAAAACTCTCCCGAAAAAGCTCTCTAAACAAATTGAATTCTATCCTATTTATACACTTTCCAAAATGATCTTCAAGCCTTGAGTTGGGCCTTTGTTCTTGGTGGAATTGGGTTGAAAGAGGCCTTGGTTGATTGCTCTTGAAGATTGAAGAAGAACCGAAGTGAACCAATTGAACCGGAAATGGAGTTAGCCAACGTTGGTCTTCAACGTTAGGGTCAAAGTTAGGGGTCTAACTTTGACCCTAACTTTTCATATCAGCAAACCACATTCTTCTGGTTTAGACGTTGGCGCCAACGTTAGGGGTCTAACTTTGACCCTAACGTTGGCCTTGCTTGGTGTGATTGGTGCCAACGTTAGCCTCCACGTTAGGGGGCTAACGTTGGCGCAAACGTTGCCTACTCCCCCATTGTGATTTAAGTGCCAACGTTAGCCTCCAAGTTAGGGGGCTAACGTTGGCGCAAACGTTGGTAGCCCAGGGAGAAACTCTCAAGTTCCAACGTTAGCCTCCAAGTTAGGGGGCTAACGTTGGAGCTAACGTTGGCTACTTCCAAAGAGTGATTCATATGCCCAACGTTAGCCTCCAAGTTAGGGGCTAACGTTGGGGCTAACTTCATGCAACCCGGTTCAATTTTCACTTATTCCATTGTCCTCTCTTCACTCCTAGCCATTCCTCTTTGCTTCAACCTTTCTCCAAGCCTTCTTCACCTATCATTGATCAACCAAACTAATCAAAGTTTGCTCAAAATCATGAGGTATTCAATCTTCCACAATATGCAACAAATATAGTTCAAAACCTCATGAAATGGCATGAATTCACATATGGTTGGTTCAATCAAGGGAAACATGAAAATCTACTCAATTAGCTTGCTTGTAGCTTAAGAAAGTGCATAATTCTAATGAAAACAAAAGAAAGACTAGCTAAAATGGAGACTTGTATAATAGTCATAATAAATTAATTAAAAAAAAAAATTAAACAAAAAAAAAAAAAGAAAAAAATAAAAAACAAAATTAAAAAGAAAAAAAGATAAAAAGATCATAAATATCTAATGAAAAGAACAAAAAAGACATAGCTAAAATACTTAGATGAACAATGCACTAACTTGAAACGAATCAAACTGACTCACGTAAGGATGAGATTCACAAGAGAGGACAACCAAGATCAATGGGAATGTTCCAAGATGTAAAAAGGTTAGTTAAAAACAAAGTCAAGTATGACATTCATAGAGATGGAAGGTTTAATAGAGCATTTAGTCCGTTCATAGGAGAAAGCTGAGTCCAACATTTTCAAAAGAACAAGAATGACATAAACCATGTAGTATGCTAACCAAACTCAATTCAAAATAAGTTAAGTGAAGCTTATCAAACGAAACTTAACCGGAACAAAAGCGAAAAATCCTCTCTTTCCAAAATTTTGAAAATACCCCAAATACATAATCAAATGAAGATGTGCATTGGAACTATAGTAAAATTACTAGAAAGTTAAATTGTATTTAAAGTAAATGCAGTTCCGCAAACCAATAAAAGTACAGGTGAGGTATTAAATAAATAGTTGTTAACTGTATAAGAAATCTTCAAAGTTCTACATATAGATAAGTGTATATCTAGTCAACAGCCAATTTTTATAAAAATCTCAAAGTTGGCTATAATCACTGTCAAATAAGAGGAAAACTGAATCACAATTTCTCAAGAATGGACTCAGAACCCGGAGTTAAAGGCACAGTGCATTAAGACAAGTTCAAAACTATTTCAAAGAATACCTGAATCAAGAAGAACTCAAACAGAGAAAGATAGATGTAACAAGGATTGCAAACAAGCATATGCAATTAAGATCAAACAAGAATGCATAGGAATAGAGGAATAGAATTGAAGAATCAAACTACTTTTCAAAAGGATTAGCAAACAAGAAATTCAAGTTAGGACATGAAAGAACAGGTCGACTCGAACAGAATTCAAGATACACAGCTGAATAGCCTCGAGAATAGTTTCTAACGTTCCCAAAACCCGCAATTCGCTTTACTCAAAACTCGTATAATATCTATGATAACCCCATCAGTGCCTTCATATACATAATTCACTAGTATTAAGCCGGCCAAACTTAATACCAAGAATTATGCAATGCAAGTCTAATAGTGTTTAATCAATAGACCGTCATGTGCATAAAGCTCTAATTCTCGTCATTCGACAAGACCTAATACATGACAAACGCTCAGAGTATGCAATTGAAGCATAGTCGGTCCATTCCTCAGGCTCTACAAGAAAGACTGCTCTGATACCATAATGTAACACCCTAACTACCAAAGCTCACGCTTCCGGCTTCGCGACTCTGATAGCTCGGACATTACGACGACACTTATATTATTTAATACTAAAATATGAGCCTGTTTAAAACTTTAAACCGTAATACCGCTCCAAAGATACTTTCGTTCGATAACGTACATCCATAAATACCATTTCAACTTATAACAACTCATAAAGAGTACATCCATATATATACATAAATATATATAAATAATATTACAAACATAATCCAATACAATTCCTATCCCTCTTACAGATTATATCAAGATAAAGGTGAGGGTACAGTAAACCATAACTAAAACAATACAGAGCATCACAACAACAATTAAATAGGCTCTTCGTAACTGCTGCGGCCTTATCCTGAAAGGGGAAAAATGTAGGGGGGTGAGAACATCTCCTCGAAAGGGTTCTCAGTAGAGGGTTTTTGGGAATTACTGTAATAGGATACGTGAAGATAAACCGTACCAGTGATTAATAACTGACTTATGCCTCTTTTCAAAACAACGGTTTACCAATGAAAGTAAAGTTGGAAATCTTTTCTAAAAGAGGAACCGTTCATTCTCAAAAACTCAAAAGCCTTTCAAAAAGGTTTATCTATGCTGAACCAAAATAGCCTTTCATACTTTCCAAATCAGAAACACAAACCGAAACCAACTATCGGTCTATATCATTTCAACCACGGCCCTAGGCCCAAACAATCCAACCATCAACCAATCACCACAATCCAACAGAGTCCCAGTTGCAAACACAGATAGGAAGTTCAAACACAAACAACAGTTACAGCAAGTAGAACAATTAGCAGTTAATCACAAAGGCAAACCAAGTACAATATGCACACCCAAACAATGTCACATAGATGCACATGATGCATGCTTGTTCCTAGTAGCTGATGATATCATCTGTCGGTTATATAGCGAACCCGACACGTCCTGGTGATGACAAGTCATCTTAGCCTAGTTTCACTAGTCTTTTTCCTTTGTTTTCATTTAGTTTTATGCACTTTCTTAAGCCATAAGTAAGCCAATTGGGTTGAATTTCATGTTTCCTTTGATTCAATCAACCATGGATAAATTGATGCATTTTCATGAGTTTTTGTGCCATAATTGCTCATGTGACAAGAAGAAGAACAACTCTCATGATTATGGCATAGCTTTGATACAATTTTTGATTGATGATAGGTGGAATAAAGCTTGGAAGAAGGTTGTAAGAATGGGCTTGAAAGAGGGATTCACGTTTGAGCTAAGGTTTGCCTCAAATGTTAACTCAAACGTGAGAAGCAGATGAAGAACACCCTGGAGAAGAGCCAACGTTTGCGCCAACGTTTGCCTCAAACGTTGACGCAAACGTTGGCTGAAGAAGAAGCAAGGGAAGGCAACGTTTGCCTCAAACGTGAGGTCAAACGTTGGCGCCAAAAAGAAGAGAAAAAGCACCCCTAGAGCAAACCAACGTTTGCGCCAACGTTTGCCTCAAACGTGAGGTCAAACGTTGGCACCACAAAAGCAAAGAAGAGCACCTCTGTTTGATGCATTGAGTGAGCCATGTTTGCACCAACGTTTGCCTCAACGTTGGGCCAAACGTTGGCCAAAGGAGTAGAATGGGGGAACCACGTTTGAGCTCACGTTTGACCTCAAACGTTGGCTCAAACGTGGAAGACAGCAACTTGGCCGAGCTGCATAATGTCACACAAGGGACGTTTGAGTCAACGTTTGCCTCAAACGTTGACTCAAGCGTCAATGGTTCATGGCCGGTTCACTAATGGATTTCTTCCAACACCAGAGCAATCAACGGAGGCTACTATCAACCCAATTCCATCAAGGCTAAAGGCCCAATTCAAGGCTTAATGATCATTTGAAGAAAGTGTATAAATAGCTTAGGATTTGAAGTTTTAGAGAGCTTCCTTTTTAGAATTTTTATTACTTATTTACAGTAGAGAGCTCACCTTAGTTGTTGCTTTTAGAATTTGAGATTTCCTGGGAAGGAGAATTGAATTCTCTTCTCTAGGTTGTTTTTGTTTTCTTTCTACACACTTTGTCTGAGTCTTGAGTGTTGAGAATTGAAGGAATTCTGTTTCAATCTCACCTTGAGATCTCTCTGTTTGATTTACTGCATCATTGAGAATTTGCGCTTTCACTTCTTTCTTCTACTGCTGGATCTTTACTTTTCTTGAAATTGAATTCTCATTTGGATCTAGGAAGGCACTGAGATCTAGACTTGGTTATCTAGTCTCTTGGGTCCTGAGATCTGGAGTCATCATTTTATTTTCTCTGTTGAATGTTTTTTCAAATTCATTTACGTTTCCATTTTAGATCCAGTTCAATTCAAGTCATATTCTATTCTTCTATGTGTTGAGATTTACTGTTCTTTTGTTTAACTCTTGCAATGCCACATCCCTGACCCATTTACAATTCAAGCCATTTACATTTCTTGCACTTTAAGATTCTACAATTTACATTTCTTGCGTTCTAAGTTTCTGCCATTTAATTTCTTGTTCTTTGAGATTCAGCACTTTTATTTTCTGTTTCTTTAATTTCCTGCAAATTACCCATTCCCTTTTACATTCTATGCAATTTAATTCTTGTTGAACACAAATTCACTCAATCAAATTCTGTTTGCTTGACTAAATCAACCACTAAACAAAAATTGCTCAATCCTTCAATCCTTGTGGATCGACCTCACTCACGTGAGTTATTATTACTTGATGCGACCCGGTACACTTGCCGGTGAGTTTTGTGTTGGATCGTTTTCCACACATCAAGTTTTTGGCACCGTTGCCGGGGATTGATAGATTGATAATGATTAAGTGAGGTGGTAGTTTAGATCAAGCATTTTTTTCTTTAATTTTTGACTAACCCACTAACTGTTTGAAGTTTTGTCTCAACTGACTACACTCAATTTTCAAGAGTACCACTGTGTGTTCCGTTTGTTGATTTATATGTCACAGGAAAGAAGAGAGGCCAGAGGGAAGGATATCATTGAAGAAGGAGTTTCTGAGAAAGAAGAACACCACAACATGAAGCCGCAACTCATTACACTAATCAAGACAATTGTTCCTATGGTGGAAATCATTGGAGGATCCTAAACAGCACCTATCCATTTTTCTGAGGACTTGTGGTGCTGTAAATCTCGATAGTGTAAATCATGATGCTATAAGCTCTTGTTATTTCCTTTATCACTGAAGGATGAAGCGGCACATGGCTTGAAACCTTTCCCCAAGAAAGTATCACTAGTTGGGATGATTTGGTTGCCAAGTTTCTAGCCAAATTCTCCTTATCCCAACAAAACATCAAGATGAAAGAGGGAATACATCCATTCATACAAGGAGAGGAAGAACCATTGTTCAAAGCATGGGAAAGATACAAGAAAGCAAGTGACAAAGTGGGTTTCCAAGCGTTCTATGAAGGATTAACCTCAGAAACAAGAAGAGCGGTGGATTACTTCTCAGATGGCCTACTCAAGCAACAGCACCGGCAAGGAACTGCAGAGTTCAATGACAAAAGAGCCAATAACCAACACTCATTTGAGACACCACAGAATGCAAATTTCAGAAAAGGAAGTAATGAATCTTGAAGGAGTGAAGGCAGTCATGAATCAAAACAAACAGCTACACCAGCAAACTCAGCAACAATTAGAGTCAATAGCTAGACAAATTGATTTTCTACATTCTACTACAGTGAATGCACAATTTCCACCATGGAAGCCACATTCTTATCTAAGAATGAGGGAATCTCAACATCAGGAACAAAGGGACTTCAACTACAACAACCCCAATTTCCTAACCTACAAAAATACCACCATACCAACAACAATCACTACATACCACCACACTACCCCACCCTTCCAACCCCCAACACCCCACAACTAACCAATCTCACAAGCCTCTCAGAGGATCACCAATCTGGAAATCTTAATAGAGAGAATGATGAAACACCAAGAGGTGACAATGAAGAACCAGGAAGCCTCAGTCAGAAAAATTGAGAAGCAAATGCAACAACTGGCTAAGAACCTCGCAGAAATGGGTGAGAAGAGGGCTAAAGGAAAGAATCACTCATCCAGGATGAGCATCACAGAGCAAACCTCACTTAGGAGGACAATGGGACAAGGAGAAGGAAGCTCAGAATCTGAGCTGAGCAAGCATAGAGGATGTCAAGCTAATGACAATAAAGAAGCGCTTGTTGGGAGGCAACCCAACCTGAGGTTGTTCTCTTTTCATAGCTATTTTAATAAAAAGGTTAATTAACTTCATCTATATTGCAAGAAGCTAAGTTTGGTGTTATACACCACAACAATATAAAGGAGAATGAAGGATTCTAAGTTTGGTGTTCCACCAAAATCCCATCATAAAACACATTCTCACTTTCTGCATAATGCTAGCTTCAAGCATCTAGACGAACTAGTTAACTATTCTGCTGTTCCTAGTTTTAGTTCTATTGCTTTTGAAAAAGAAAAAGAGTTTCACACATGGTTAATCTGATGCATGAGAACATTGGCAGGTACTAAGTTTGGTGTTCCCCACCAAAGTAAGTTCAAAGGCAAAATAAATTATGCATGCTAACCATTTTTCAGTGCTTGGGAAACAGGCAACTTTCAATATCATTGCAGAGCACCATACAAACTTTTGGAAGATTTAGCATCATCAATCAAAGAGGTGAAAGAGGAATGTGAAGACCAGCAATGATGATGAGGAAGAGGACATCAAGTAAACTCCAAAAGGTTGTATTGTTCATTATCAGATATTGCTGTGATTGAAAGTGATATTATACCCCTATCTGTCCTTCTGTCTAGTATAGTTTTTTCTGCAATTCAATAATCAAGATGCTTGATCATTTACAATATTATACTCTCCAAACTTGTTTGCACTCAATATTTCAAAAATGAATCACATGAAAGTTCTTTGAAAAGAAGGGATCGAGGAATTAAACAATTTTAAGGCAAGCAAAAGATTAGGAAAAGTGGTGGTTCTAGTTGTATGATTATGTATTGAGGTTGCCATGCTTATGAAAACTTGCATGGGAGCTCATAGGCGGGACATAGAGTTCAAAGAAGTGTTGTGGAGATTCTCAAACATTTATTGATCCAAGAACAGCAAACAAAACAAAAGAAAATAAAGAAAAAACAAAAACAAAAGAACATGGCCCAAGGCTCTGAGCATCAATTACTAGGCAGAAAAGAAGAAAAAACAAGAACTCAAAGTTGTTATCCTAGTAAATGCTTGTGGTCGAATGTGTCAAAGAGATAGGCTTGAGCAAGTAAATCCTAAGGGGTGCTTCAATACCTAATACCTTAAAACCAACCTGGTTTAAGGAGTATTGATTGAAAGCTTTATCTAAAGAACCGCTTTGAGACATGACACTTAGAGTCAAGGCCAAAGCACAGAAACGATAAGCTGCTTCAAGGTGATTACCTATAGAGAGATCTCTATGATATTATTTGGATGAAAATTCTAAGACCTAAGACTCCCAAGATGTAGGACTAGTAAGCACTAAAGCCCTTGCATGAGCACATAATTTAGAGTTCACCCCACTGTCACTTAATCACTTCACTCACAGGTAAATACATGTAATTCTTCAAATCCATTCTAATTGAAAGGACCTTTGAGCATAATTCTTTTCTTGCTTGGGGACAAGCAAGTTTTAAGTTTGGTGTTGTGAAGACAAGTCATCTTAGCCTAGTTTCACTAGTCTTTTTCCTTTGTTTTCATTTAGTTTTATGCACTTTCTTAAGCCATAAGTAACGCCAATTGGGTTTGAATTTCATGTTTCCTTTGATTCAATCAACCCATGGATAAATTGATGCATTTTTAATGAGGTTTTTGTGGCCATAATTGCTCATGTGACAAGAGAAGAAACAACTCTCATGATTATGGCATAGCTTTTTGATACAATTGTTGATTGATGATAAGTGGAATAAAGCTTTGGAAGAAGGGTTGCAACGAATGGTCTTGAAAAGAGGGATTCACGTTTGAGCTAAGGTTTGCCTCAAATGTTAACTCAACGTGAGAAGCAGATGAAGAACACCTTGGAGAAGAGCCAACGTTTGCGCCAACGTTTGCCTCAACGTTGAGGCAAATGTTGGCTGAAGAAGAAGCAGGGAAGGTTAACGTTTGCCCAAACGTTTGCCTCAAACGTGAGTCAAACGTTGGCGCCAAAAAGAAGAGAAAAAGCACCCCTGGAGCAAACCAACGTTTGCGCCAACGTTTGCCTCAAACGTGAGGTCAAACGTTGGCACCACAAAAGTAAGAAGAGCACCTCTGTTTGATGCATTGAGTGAGCCAACGTTTGCGCCAACGTTTGCCTCAAACGTTGGGCCAAACGTTGGCCAAGGAGTAGCATGGGGGAACCACGTTTGAGCTCACGTTTGACCTCAAACGTTGGCTCAAACGTGGAAGACAGCAACTTGGCCGAGCTGCATAATGTCACACAAGGGACGTTTGAGTCAACGTTTGCCTCAAATGTTGACTCAAACATCAATGGTTCATGGCCCGGTTCACTAATGGATTTCTTCCCAACACCAAGAGCAATCAACGGAGGCTACTATCAACCCAATTCCATCAAGGCTAAAGGCCCAATTCAAGGCTTAATGATCAATTTGAAGAAAGTGTATAAATAGACTTAGGATTTGAAGTTTTAGAGAGCTTCCTTTTTAGAATTTTTATTACTTGTTTACAGTAGAGAGCTCACCTTAGTTGTTGCTTTTAGAATTTGAGATTCTGGGAAGGAGAATTTGAATTCTCTTCCTCTGGGTTGTTTTTGTTTTCTTTTCTACACACTTTGTCTGAGTCTTGAGTGTTGAGAATTGAAGGAATTTATGTTTCAATCTCACCTTGAGATCTCTCTGTTTTGATTTACTGCATCATTGAGAATTTGCCGCTTTCACTTCTTTTCTTCTAACTGCTGGATCTTTTACTTTTCTTGCAATTGAATTCTCATTTGGATCTAGGAAGGCACTGAGATCTAGACTTGGTTATCTAGTCTCTTGGGTCCTGAGATCTGGAGTCATCATTTTATTTTCTCTGTTGAAATGTTTTCAAATTCATTTACGTTTCCCATTTTTAGATCCAGTTCAATTCAAGTCATATTCTATTCTTCTATGTGTTGAGATTTAACTGTTCTTTTGTTTAATTCTTGCAATCCCACATCCCTGACCTATTTACAAATTCAAGCCATTTACATTTCTTGCACTTTAAGATTCTTGCAATTTACATTTCTTGCGTTCTAAGTTTCTGCCATTTAATTTCTTGTTCTTTGAGATTCAGCACTTTTATTTTTTTGTTCTCTTTAATTTTCCTGCAAAATTACCCATTCCCTTTTACATTCTATGCAATTTAATTCTTGTTGAACACAAATTCACTCAAATCAAACTTCTGTTTGCTTGACTAAATCAACCACTAAACAAAAATTGCTCAATCCTTCAATCCTTGTGGGATCGACCTCACTCAACGTGAGTTATTATTACTTGATGCGACCCGGTACACACTTGCCGGTGAGTTTTGTGTTGGATCGTTTTCCACACATCACCTGGTAGCTAACCATGGACAGAACACCCATCGCGGAGCAAGTAGGTTTGAGCTACAACCCCATGCTATACCCGCTCAAAACCCAGAGCCAGTGGAATAAACCACTACTACGGCTTAACTACCCAGGCGGGTGTTTAAAAGCTCAACCTGGAACGAGTGGAATCACCACTACTACCACTAACTACCCGGGTGTTACAGTCTCCGACTTGGAGCAAGTGGGACGAACTGCAACCTTGCTACTACCCCAGGTATCTCAACATATATTCATTTGGTCCAACCATGGATCAACATCCATCTCAGCCATCCGCTTAAATTCATAATTTCATAGTCAGGCCATAACGGCCCATAACCATTCAACAATCAACATAAATCAATAGCATACACAGCCATTCCGGGCTCACGGTTCAATCCAGAACAGCCAATATTCATAATCATACACAGCCATTCCGGCAACATAACAAAACAGCACTTCCACCATTCAACAATCATCAAATTCATAAAACCGGCCATTTAGCCACAAATTCACTTCTCTCAAGCCATTTCACTTTGAAATCAAATTTCAACTCTTTTCAAGCCCTTGGCTTTAAAGATCCCATTTCTCAATCATCTCAGGCTCATAAGCCCAAATTTACTCAAAGTGAGTTCCTGTTTAAACAAAGCCACTCTCCCGGCATTCCTCTTTCCAAAACTTTCAAAACCATGGCAAGTTAAGAATTTATTTCAAAGTATTCAACAACCACCCCATCCAACAATGGGATTTTATAACAAAAGTTCCTTGGCAGAGTCCCAAGTCTTTAGGGAGAATAACATAACTCATTTCCAATTCATTTAATATCATTAAACATTGGCTTTCTGATTTGAGTAATAAAATAGATCTAAGCCAAACGAGTCACGTAATCATTTACTTCTTCAAAGCCGTTTCCTTTACTTAGGCAAAACCAACTTCAACCCGATGATAAATTCTGAATGTTTCAACCGTAAAATTGTTTTAGTCTTGCAAGAATTCAAGTTAAGAGTACTTAAAACCTTTCCAAAACATTTCATATGAAACTTATCATAGACATTTAGGTTCTTTCAACTCATTGAAACTCCCCATTGGAACCCTCAAGTCAAAATCAAAGGAATTGCCCTTGTCACATTTAAAACAGCTTAAAACATAAGTTTCATTAAATAATTCTCCTGAAAGAGATACAAATGGCCTTTCTTACGAAGCAAGACTAAATCATAATTTCCTCTTAAATATTCATTTTAAAAGCAAGAATCATCCTTTTCTTGATAATTCAAATAAAATAATAGAAGTCTTTAACTCATCATTTTCCAAACACATTTAATAAAGACTCGGATTTTATAGGAAATCCGGCAAACATTCCTCTAAAACTGGACTTTGCCACCCGTTCGGGTCCCAACAAAATCATTCCACATCCTTTTCCAACAGCCCAAAATCCAAATCATTCAAAGGCAAGCCAAAATCCAACAGTCAATCTCAATACCATATTTCAGAAAATGTTTCAAATCAAATCATTATCAGCCGAATAAACTCATTTCAAAGTCTCAAGGAAATGTTCAGTAACAACCATGTACAAAAACCAGATCATTTAAAGCAAAAAGCCAGGCTGAATTAGAGTGGATTCTATTTTTAACATTCTCAAGAAAATTAACTCAAATCAATTCTCAAGGATTAAACTCGATCTCAAAAGTAACAATTCAGCCAAACAAACATTCATAATCACTCGAGACAATCAAATAATACATAAGGCTGCTACAACCACCAAATACACATTGTCTCACATCAGTATCCATATGTAATAATTCCAATATAAAATATAGTTTTTGGAAAGCGCCCCTACCCCAAAAGGCAAAACCACAGTCCAAACGCGTCACAGGAACCTTCTCTCTTCACCCGAAATTACCGGCCGCTTGAATCACAGCTTCGCTCACTTTTGCAGTAACCACATCAACTTTAATTGCAACACGTAACAAACGAGATTAACTCTCATAACAACGAATGCTACAACACCTCAACGTTTAACAGGACAGCAACTAAAGGGGTTACCAGAATGTAAACGCTTACCGCAAATAAGAAGTGACTGAACCATGAAGCAGCAGCCCTGGAAGTGATTCCGGCAGCGGCAACTTACAGCAACTCCTAGCACACAGCCGCATCACAATTCTCATGGTAAAGATGAACTTTGATGGAGAAGGAAACTGAAGACGGGTTAAAGCTTACCAAACGACACCAGTTCCAGTGGCAATTTCTGGCGGCAGCAGCGGTGGCGTTTCTCGGCGACCAGAGGCACAGCGGCCATGGCTGACGACGATGCGAGCTCCATCACCAGTGATCGAGAAACACAGCAGAGGCGTTTACCCCACCCATGAGCTTTTCTCTCGGAAGTTAGTGAGGACGACGACAGCCCTAGTAGCAGCGGCGGCGGGAGTGACTTCAACAGCAGCAACGGCGCGGTGGTGACGCAGCAAAGGCACACGATGGTGACAGGTGGCAATGGCTTCCCCTCTCGTGCTCCTTCTGCCTCGGTCCCCTGTTCCTGCCCGATCTCCTTCTCCCTCTCTCTCGTGCTCGCGGCGGTGGCACAAGTGGCGGCGACAAAACCTTTGTGGTGGTGGCAGCAGTTCAGCAAGGACGAGCTTCTCTGGCTCGTGTGCAGCAGCGCCGTTGGGGAACACAGAAATAGCGGCGGCACCAAGTCCTTCTCCCTCTCTTCCTCTTCTCCCGCCGCAACTCCCTGTCTCTCTCTCCACGGATCCCTTCCCCTGCTTTTCCCCTTCCCCTTCGTTTGTTTCTTTCTTTCTTCCTATGTTGTCTCCACGTGTGTGTGTGTGTGTGTCTAGGGTAGAGAGGGGCAGCAGTGGCTGCTGCTGTAGCATTAGGGAATTGGGTGTGGGTGAAACGGGTCGGGTTAGGGTTTTCAGGCTTAGGGTTACTTTTGTAATTTCAAATAAAAGTAGGGGTAATATAGTAATTAGGAACAAATTTTAATCCAACAAAATTAATGTATAAAAATTATTTGCTCATCAATTTTATAAATTATTTTCAATAAAATGTCCAACCAATTAATTAGAAATAATATACCTAATTTCTTCATTTTTCCAAAATAGCAGTATTAATATTTAAAATATTAATTACTTAGTCCAGATCATATAAAATTCTTATTATTTCACAACTACCAACTTTATAATTTGAATATAGGAAATAATTCAATAATTATAAAATTGGATAATAATCATAACTTATCTCAAATTCAATAAATCAAAACTTGCCTTAATTATCTTTAATAAAATAATTTCTGAAATTAAGGCTATAAATAATTATATGATTTGAGACTTGATCATAAAAAGACTTTTCAAAGGTTCTGGGTCTTACATATGCACTGTTCAAGCATCCAATCAGAAAACAAAAAGTATTGTCACTACATCAAAATAAT